>NC_016090.4:27578605-27704030 GCF_000004515.6 Glycine max | reverse complement strand
CACCACTAATATATATGTTTTTATTCTTTTTACACGTGTTGAGGGAAGAAGCCCATAATTTCAAAAACCTCTGGATTTGAGGTCAAATTCTTTTCAAGAAGGAGGGAATGATGCAATCTTACCCCCAAGGGCATTGGATAGAAAACTCCAAGAAGATTGGGCCAGAGATGCAAGAGAAGGATGTAGGGTTCTCATGAGTCTTAGGGTAGATTTTGGACCCATGGGCTAAGTATGATCCCACTTATTTTTGTACATATTATATTAAGGTTTCATTATTTTTGGGCCTTGTATTTAGGGCTCCATAGTGTAGGGAGGGTACCCTAGTAATGTAGAATTTTTCAGTCCTTGTATTTTAGGGCACCTAGACTAGTTTTTATATTAGGAGTAGTTTTGTAATTTCACATGCATTAAGTGCACTATTTGATGTGTGTGTTGGGAGATAAATTTAATTGCATTGGGAGAAGTCTAATCCAATTAAATTTTGGACCATCTTATGGGGGAGGAGGTGAGCATTTGCCTGCACTCCATTGTCACATTATATAGTCACATTTTGTACGTGTCCTTCACGCTTTACATGCCTCATGACACCTAAGCACACTTAATGGAAAATCTTGGACTTGAGCTTGGATTAGTGGGCTTAACCATAGCTAAAATTCACTAATCATAATTAGTGAAATTTTGGCTCTAAATTTGGTTCCACAAATTCAAATTCAAATTCAAGTGAAATTTGAATAGAAATTCAAATTTTCCTCCAATTTTGTGTGACACTTAAACTATAAATAGAGGTCTTGTGTGTGTATTTTTTCAACTTTTATCATTTGAGAATTACACTTCAAAGTTCAGACCTCATTTTAGGAATAAAATTTCGTGCTCCTTCTCTCCTTCTCCCTTCACTCATCTTGTCCTACTTTCAAGCTCTTATTCAGGACTTCCTATGGTGATGAGCTTGTTCTTGACCCATCTTCTCCTTGAAGTGGCGTCTCCAATTATCTTTTTTACTTCTCCGTTTCGCTATCATTGATCTTCAAGAAACAAATAACTTCATTGATGAAGAAGATCCAAGACTTATAAAGTTCTATATGGAGCTACATTCCTATCTTCTATTAACTATCTTTTTAGTTTTTAATTTTTTTCTGTTGTTTTTATTCTTTTATTTTATTTTATTTTTTGCTCTTACTAAGAGTAATGTAAGGATGGAAAAAATAAGGAATTAAAAATAAAAACAAAATATAAGTTAAAAAATAGATTTAAAAAGTTTAAATTAAAAAAAGAAATCTATCGTAATAATGAAAGAGCTATATAATTAAGGGAGTCTAACTGCCTCAAAAAATATAATTGAATTAGTTAAACAAAATATATGAATGTTGTAAATCTACTTATATTATATTTAATTTTTATGATTTTTTTTCTGCTTTAACTTCTTTGCTTTTGTGTGCATCTATAAGACTTCGTTGCTTTCGCAAAGTACATGTCTGCATGATGTTAGGCAACTATGCTAAGAAAGAAAGAAAAAAAAAAAAAAACAAGAGGCAGAGAGAGAATATGAAATTTGATATTGACTTTTGATGTTTGAGATTCAATGGCCGACGGCCTTAGGTTGATGTTGCCACCCATGCCTTAAGCCATTTTCCTTTCCATTGCATGTGAACTCACTAAGGACGAAACGTTCACTAAACAACATAATTATTCATGCCCTTGTCCCCTTCTTGTTTTGAGTCTTTGTTCTGTCCAAAGTTCAAACCAAATTCTTCACAGCCACACAAAAACACTACACCCAATTTCATCTTGGTACATTCACATGGGACTTCGAGAGAGTGCTTATCAATTAAGCACTCTCATTATCCCATCCCAGATGTTTATTTGTATTTCCTCTCCCTCAAAATGATTTCAATTTTAACCTTTTAAAAGAAATTCAAATTAATTAATATTTTCACTTTTCAATGAAATCTTTAAACATTTATTCTAATTATTTTGAATAATAAATAATATTGTCTTGAGAGACTTAATAATATATTTATTAAAATTAAAAGAGAGAATAAGGATACTGTATAAAAATTATTCTCTAATAAATGCTAATTATCTTGGAATATTTGTTTATTGATCTATCTAAAAAAACTTTAAATGTTAATGGTTTTTAAACGGAGGGAGTACTATTTTTATTTAATTAATTTTTGTTTAAAATATCATTTGCCTTGAAATTTATGTGAGTTTTAATTAATACGGGACATGTTCGCTAACAAAATGACAATAAACACTCCCCATTCATATATGTGGTTCCTACTTTTTATTTTTCTTCGTTTCATTCTAGTCTAGCGTTCTATGTTGTATCTAAACATACAACTACTCATTTATATAGAAATTGTGACATAATTTGTGTGGAGACCTTAAAATAGAACCTATTGTAGTTTCACAAACATGAGAAAATCTTGAATTCACTTTCAAAATAAATGATTATTTTTTTCATAACCTTTTCCATTTATCAAGAAAAGAGACATTGACTAATTTAAATTTCAGTAAGAAAGTAAATAAAATCTAACAAAAAATTATTTTTTATCAATGGTCAAATTGGATAATATTTGAACAACTTAATTTTAACTTACATTAACAATCACTTATGTTCAATCACTTGATTAAATGTATATGTTTAGATACAAGTATAATCATTTCAAATTGATTTTTTTTTATTGTTACTACAATAAAGCAACTCTTTGTTGCTTCTATTTTTTTTTAATGATCTTGGTAATCAATGTCATCATGTAATTGATTAAGGAACTAAAAGAGAAAAATATTTACTTCTTCTATTCCTATTTATAAAATTCAAATTTAAAATGATGTTTGTTTTTTTTATAATACTTGATTTACAATATTTTTTGTATTAATTATTTTTAAATTAAAAATACTTCTTATTAAAAAAGAGAGAATATATTAACAAATAATTAAAAAAGAAAGAAATATTAATGACAAGAATAATTTTGATATTATAAATTTAACATAAATTTATTGATATCAACTAAATTAATTATTTTTTTAATCTTGATTAATTAGGTAAATGACTCATATATATATATATATATATATATAGAAAAGAAAATATATTGTATAAATCATGATAAAGCATAAAAAAACATAATGGGCAGTGTAATTTTCTGCCTTCTAAATTATTTATACTTTAAGTTTTTTAATTAATATTCCTAGGACACTAATCAGTATTTGAATTTTTTTTAATCAATGCTGCTCGAATTAATTCATAAGTATTTTCAAACACTTAAAATTATGCTAAATTATACACTTATCACCTTGAACAAAGACATAAATTAATTTCAAAATGGAATGGGGAGGGGGGTTGACTTTAATATAACAGTTAAAAGAGTAATTACATCATGAATAAGATAAAGAAAACGAGATACATACGCAAAAAGCTTGTAATTGTAAGTCAGGTTAAACGACCGAAAGGGGGCAAATATTAATTATAATTTGAGTTCAATTTTGAATTATTACCAAAAATAGAATAAATTATAATATAATGTATAAGGTTTGAGTTGAAAGTCGTCATTGATATTACGATTTTTATTTTGTTAACTAAAGTCAAAAACTTTTTTACAATTTATTTTATTTTTTAATTTTATGACTTCTAAGTGGTAGGATTTTACTTTTTTTACTACTTTAAAGTCATTTTTTATTTTTTTTAGAAGCCGTAAATTTAAGACTTCTATTTTTTCATATATATATTTTTTTAAATGTAAATATTTTTTTAATTTAATTATTTAATAAATAAATATTTTTTTACTTTTTGTAGTTTTATTTAATATTTTTATATAATTTTTATATGGTTTTATTTAATATTTTACATATTTTTTTGAATATTTTTTATTTAATATATTTTCTATTTTAATTATTTTACATATTATCTATATTTTTATATTATTTTATTTAATATATTTTCTATATTTAATATTTTCTATATTTTTTAATAATATTAAGGATTTTATTTATTTTGTAAATTAAAAAATAATGCAAAAGACTTAAATTTAAATAAAAGTGTGAATACCATTTATTTAAGTGTTTTGTATTTTTTAATTTAAAAATAAACAAAAATTCTTAACATTAATAAAAAAATATAGAAAATATATTAAATAAAAATTATTGAAAAATATATAAAATATTAAATAAAACCATATAATATATATATAATATTAAATAAAACTAAAAAAAGTAAAAAAAAAATTATTAAATAAATAAATTAAAAAATTATTTACATTTTAAAAAAATATACGAAAAACAAAAAAAAATATAAGTCATAAATGAATGACTTCTAAAAAAACAATAAAGTCGTAAAAAATAATAAAAGAAAGCCCTACATCTTATAAGTCATAATATAAAATAAAAAATACATGAAGTCCAAAAAATTTATAAATTTAGGTAAAATAAATAAATAAAAATCGTAACATTAATTACAACTTTTAACTTAGAAGTAGTAACGGCTTATCCCATCTTAGATCATGATAACTAATAAAAAAATTTGCCCCCAAGGTCTTTTAGCCTGTAAGTTACAACAACCCACTTGGAGCAACGGATATATAGGAAGAAAAGTAACGCACAAATAATTCAATGCAATAAATCTCCTCACTCACTTGGTCTTCACATATGAAATATTTATTAGGATATTAGTTAATAAAATAAAAGAATAAAATATTTATTATAAAGATCATCGAAAAATCTAAAAAAAAAAATATAGACAACACAATTTATATATTTAATAAAAAGAATTTTTCTTTTAGTTTTTTTAATTAATTAACATTTATCATTTTTTTATGAAGTAGTCACATTTATTTAGTAGCCATTGTTACAGAGTTACCAAAGCAATTTCCCTGTTAATTTTTTGGTTAAATTGGACCTCAATGTCCAAGTTCATTAAAATAGAAGAGACAAATTAGTAGAAATTTGAACTCTAAAATATCACTATCTCCAGGCCCTGTTCATTAAAATAGAAGAGATAGTTTGGTACGAAGTTGAAACTCTAAAATCACTAGCTCCAACTTTTAGTTCATTAAAATGGAATATTTCATTTCAGAATTTTTATTTTTATTTTTAGAATAGAGTTAGAACTCTAATATCACTATCATTAGTATATAGATAATACTCAAATCTTAAAGATTATAATGAGCTTCGATACTTGTAAAGAGAATCATGCCAGTAACTAAGCCTGGTCTGATTTTAAAATAAAAATCCTATACAATTTTAAAGAAATAATGCATGAGATATAAGTCATTCTTTTAATTTTAATATTAAATGTTTTTTATCATACAAAAGAGAAGAGGCAAACATAAAACAATAATATGAGATTAAGATCTGCACAGGGTGCAGTTGTTTTTCAAACTGCAGAAGACCCATTTCCCACGAGGAGGATCTATGACTTCTATCAGTATTAATTTAAATTTAAATTTATATAAAGACGTAAATAAAAATTACTGCTATAAATGGCTTGAGGATAACATTACTCGTTAGAAAATGTACATTCAAACAGCCTTATTAAAGAAATAAAGAGAGAGGTAGAACCGTGTCATCAATTGCAAAATTCTGCAGCCTTATAGTAGTAACATTTAACTAACCTTTTTAACACTAGCAATATCTTTTTTATAGAGCAAATTAATCCGACAAGCATGAGGTTTCGTGAGATTAAACTAAATAAAAGTTTCGGGTTTTTTTTTTCTGTTCTTACACTAATTCTTTTATTTAGTTAAAAATTATTACTTAAACACTTTTTATGCATTATCCTAGCTCTCTTAATTAGTTACAAATATGAAAAAAAAATGCTATTTCTTTTTTCTACTCATAACGGTATTAGTAGGAATTAGTTTTGTATTGAAAGTAGTGAATAATTTTTATCCGTGATCTCAAAAAGTCTCTCCTCCTGGCCGATCAAGTAATTTACTTGAAAAGTCTCTACTCGTGGCCGATAAATTCGTGGCCGATTAAGTAATTTACTCGAAAAGTCTCTACTCGTGGCTGATAAATTTAATTATGCTAAAGTGGAAAATTTTATCTTTTACTAGAAGGATAAAGATAAACCTTAAAATAAAAAATAGTCTATTATTAGAAGAAAGATAAAATAAAATTACATATTTTCTTAATTATATTATCTTGAAAAAAAACAATATTTTATCATCCAATCTTACCTCTATAAAATTATGTAAATCAAATACCACATCGTGATACTTGCATGTCTACCTGCCTCTGCCTCTAACCTGATCGTCAAAAGTGTCAGCAGATAAGTTAACTATATTGTAAACCTTAAAAATAAACAAAAGAATACTTATACAATCTCCCAAAACAACCAAAAAGATTGATGTTAATTTACTTTCTTTTATATAAAAATTGTAAAATTACTTTAACATAGAATAAACACAAATTATAATGTTTTCATCATATCAACATCTCGAAAATCAAAACGTCTAACAACTACAATATCGTATAAAATGAGTTATCCGACTTATAGAAACACAAATTTAAAATTTTATTTTTTTCTATTTTCCTTCCAATTCAAATTTCAAATGTTTTCTTTTCACTCCACTCTGTTTCCCTCATTCCAAACGTAAGGTAAATAAACTTTCCGGATTTTTTTCTGTTCTCACACTAATTCTTTTATTTAGTTAAAAAAATTATTGCATTAACAATTTTTATACATTAATCTAACTCTCTAAATTTATTTACAAATATGAAAAAAAAAATGTTCTAAACCTTTAAAAAAAACAAAAGAATACTTATGCGATCTCCCTAAGACTTTGTTTGTTTTAAAGAATAAAAATAATATACTAAAGAAATTTTATATTATATCCCGACTTAAACATCTTTAAGTTCTAGTTTAATTTTTTTTAAAATAAATTATTTCTCATTTATAAACCAAAACCCACCCTAAACCTAAAAAATATATCATGTAATTTACTTTCTTTTATATAAAAATTGTAAAATTACTTTCCCATAAGATACACAGGAATTGGTATGTTATCATCATATCAACATCATCGAAACGAAACGGCTAGCAACTACAATATCCCTTAAAACGAAAAATCCGATTCCAATAACTACATGTTCATTCTAAAAGCAGAATTTGAATTTCTAACACAACAGGCACAACCCATCTACGGATCTACCATCCCCAAATAAAACCCCCAAAACGACGCGTACAGATTAAAAAAAAAAAAAAAACCTACAATACAACAAATATTAAAAAAAAATCCAAATGTCCCAGTACAGTAAAAATTATTGAATGACCCTGCTCCAGGGGGTAAAAGGTAAAACGGTGAAAAAGAATCACATCAAATAGCAACGACACCAATCATCAATGCGAAAACCAACCAAAAGTAAAACCCAACCCCAAAGCTCTCCCCAGCAGCACCGTTCTTCTTGTCCCCACCACTCGCGGGCGCAGTCGCGTTTTCGCCACTCGCTGGTGTAGTTGTGTTGGGCCCCACCAGCGCGACAGGGAACGCGGCCTTGGAGTCCGTATTCTTCTTTTCGAAGCTGTGGACCCCAGGCTTGCCCGCGGCCACGGGACCCACCTGCCACACGTGGCTGACGTTCCTCGCCGAATCGGGGATCTTGACGGAGCCGTAGATGGTTACGGCGCCGTTGGATTCTTCGGCCGCGAGGTCCCACGAGTCGAAGGTAAAGGCTTTGACTTCGTCGATGGCTTTGTAGGAGGTGAGGTTGTAGCGGCCGAGGGTGATGGCGGAGGCGGAGGCGGAGGAGGGGAAGGCGAGGAAGGCTTCGGCGCCGCGCATGCCATCGCCGACGAGGTTGAGGCCCCAGGCGACCCAGCCGGAGCGGGAGGGAGGCTCGGCGGAGAAGGCGACGGAGAGGGAGCGGTTAGTGGCGTTGAAGGTGAAGTGGAGGGTGGCGCCGAGGGTGGGAAGGTTGGTGCAGTTGGCGTAGGTGCGGTTGAGCTTCTGGGAAGCGCAAGTGAGGGCAGAATGGGAAGGGGTGGAAAAGAGAGAAAATAGAATTATGAAGAGGGAAATGGTGGGTGTGAAGAGTAGATCATGGAATGCCATTGGTGTTGGGAGTGAAAAAAGAAGAACAATGGAAAGAGAAAAAAGTTAGGAAATTGAATGAAAAAGTCACTACTCACTAGTAGTAATGGATTTGGGAGTTGGAGTTGGAGAGTGGAGAGAGATATATAATGGAAGTGAGAGAGCGTGTGGAGAGCAGAAAGCTGGATTTGAAAGAAGAAAAAAAAGGGATTCAGGGGAGGATTTTTTGCCTTTCTGGTATAAAATATGTTTTTGGTATGCTATTATTATTATTCTGTTTTTTTTTTTCCTTTCTTTCCTTTTCTTTTTAGTAATAGTACAAAAGAAGAGTTTCATTCACCTGGTATAAGTTTTTACAATTTCAACTAATAACAAAATAACATGTATTTTTTTTATTAATTATCATGAAAGTCAATAGTTTTTATTATATAGTTTATAGTTACATGACATTATAAAAGTTTTATGTCATCAATGTATATATTATTTTTTTCAAAATAAAATAATTTATTTAATAATTATATAAGCAAGGATAGATCCAAAATTGTATTAAAGGGTGATTGGATTTTTTTTACACAATTATTCAACATTTAACTTCTAATAAATAATAAATTTAACAAAAATACTTATTATCAATTATATATGTAAAATTAGATATATAATCCATTTCTAAGAGAAAATTAAACGTATATCAACTCAAAAATATTTATTTTTTATATATTTTCTTTATTAGTATTTTTTTCTTAAAGATTGCTATGAAAGAGTTTTTATATTATTATTTAGGTGGCTTTTACTCTCCCTTCTCATTATAATTATGGTTTTAGATTATTTTATAAAATAGAAAAAATTAATAAATATATGAAAGAGAATAATAATTTTATAAAATTAAATTATTCTTATTAATTTATTTTTTAGTTTTTGTGACTTATAACATTAATATTATAATAGATATAAGTAAAAAAAATAATGTTTCATTAAAAAAAGTTAAAATAACAAATAACAAGTATTTTTAGGATAAATTTGTATCTTATACCACAACTATTATAAGACAAAAAGAGAGTAATTGATATATACACATGAAAACAAAATTATATACTTTTTGGTCAGGTAAAGAAAAGTACTAAATCTTATTTAAATGATCTTACCTTCGTCCTTAAATATACTATTTTTTTTTAATTAAGTATAGTATTGTTTTGATTAATCCACGTCTTCTCTGAAAGTTAGTTGCTATAAAAATATTGATTAATTTAATTAATAGCATTAGACTTTTTATAATTTTGTATTATTAAATAATTAAAATTTTAATAAAACTCTGACAAAAAAATAATATAGCAGGGAATAATTAAATTATTTCTTATTTCTCAACAAATTAAATTATTTCTATGAAAGAATAGCGTGTCAGTCTTATCAGTTTTTAAATATGAAAATTATGACCGTGACTTTGATTTTAAAATTGTCAAATTAATTCATTAATGTGTATTCCATGTGACTGTCAGTCAAATTAGTCTTAAGGATTCGTGATATGAAAACTAATATAGTTAAGCAAATGCACGTTCAAGAATCTTAAAAATATATCTTATCATTTAAAATTCAATTTGTTTAGTTCTATATTTTTCATGAACTAATTTAATATTGTACTGCAAATTCATTGCATCTTTTGTGTTTTCTATTTTTCAGGTACACATTCATTTATTGGGTTTGAATATGATTTTTGTGATTTTGACCTGTCCTATTTTTGTTGGTAATGCGATTTACCTTTTGTGTATAATATGAAATAAATCATAAGTAATGAATCTCTTAAAATATTCTCACCCCTAAATAAAATAAAATGATGTGACTGATACTCAATTTTGGAAACTAAATATCATTTTAAGAGAAGAGAATTTCCACATTAACTCACCGGATTTTACTTTCTTTAATGATAAAAATTACTTGTACTAATTCTCCCTCTTATCAAAATTCTTGATGTTTTACTTTTTTATTTCAAAACTACTGGATGTTTAAATTATGTATGGGGAGTACTATTTTTCTAATTTTAAAAAATAAATTTAAAAATTTAGAAGAATAATAATTGATAAACATTTGAAATTTTTGTTTAGAAATTTTATATAATTAAAAACAATTATCTCAAATTTTACGTATTTTTCCAAATCATCTCTTCACCTAATTTTATTTTTGACAATGAATTATTATTTATTTGGAGGTAAAGAGAAATTTAATAAAATATATAAACAAAAAAAAAAGAAAAACTTGAATTAAGAAAATATACTTTTATATATCATTTAACTTGTAGAATGATCAAGCTGGTTAAGTGGAAGAATTAAGAAGAATTATAATATATTTATATTTGATGACTTTTATACATTTTTTAAATAATGATCAGAAAAGATGTTAGTTGGATCTAAAATCTGGAAAGGGATTGAATATATTCTTCAACTTATTTAATTTTCTAGATGAATGAAATCCATTAAAATCCAAATATCATCTTGAATAATCAAGATTTTCCTAAAAAACTTTTATCACAAGGATAATCTAACATAAGAAAAATAATTGTTTCTTATACAAAAACAGAGTTTTAATGGTCTATTCAATTACAATTATAAATACCAATTTAATTCAAGGTCAAGATCAACTCAATAATAAGAGATGGGATAAAGAGAATCAAGACAAAAGTTTATACTAATTCAATTCTCAAGAGAACCTACATCCAACTTGCTCGGTATAGAGAAATCACTTTACAAACACTATGCACAAGCACATGTCACAACTTTTATTCCTTTAAACCCTACAAGAGAAAAAAAAATATGAATTGAATCCTTCACCTCAACAACCTTCTTGATAACCCTAACCAAGATCAGAGTCTAAGATAAAAATATAAGCAATGGAATGAATACACCTTTTGGTGTAGATGAAAAATCTCCAAGCTCAACCATGGTGTTCATCTTATGATGTTGAATGCAAGATCTTTGGCAAGATGATCTTCTCTAAATAAATTCCTTCTAAATCCTCTATGAGACTCTTTCTAATTGACATGTAAAATATCATCTCACAAAAGAGTTACACAAGGAAAATAACAAGATGATTATTTATAATAAAAATAGTTATAACCACCATAATCAATTATCAAACTCGGGTAATCGATTATTCTATTTAGATACCCCTTGTTATGCATTTACATATTGTGGTAATCGATTGCAATAAGTTGGTAATTGATTATTTTGATTATCGAGAATAATCTTCCAATTGAAATTTGATATAATCGATAAAGAGTTTATGGTAATCAATTATTTTGCTTGCATTGTGTCATATTTACTTCTAGCATGTTGTTGCAATTGATTACAAATAAATGGTAATCGATTAATTCGCACACAGAAAGAAAATTAAGATTTTAAGAATACTTGTAATCGATTACACATCCATGATAATCAATTATATGGCTCACAATGACTTCCTTCTCTTGAAAACAAGGTTAGTAATCGATTACTAAAACCTTGAAAACATAAACGGTTCGGGGGTTATTTGCGAAAACATGTTTCCTCCTTATTTCTCCTTCATTTGTAAATAATTTGCAAAATTGGTTGAGGGCTTTTGTAGATTGGAGGATTTTGAAAAAAACCCATGCTAGAACATGTATTTTCACTCCAAAACAAGAGAGTAATTATACAAAAACAAGATTATAGATTTGTCAGCCAAACATAATTTTCCAGTTTGCATCTTTCCTTGATTTCTCACTTGGTTTTACACGATTTGTAAAACTAGTTGAGGGCTTTTATTCCTTTAGCATAGATGACCAAAATGACATCCCACACCCATATTTTCATTTCTAGATCCAATTGAATCAATTCGCAAGTCGAATTCAATTGTGTTGCCCACTTGCGGGTGCAAGTGTGGGGCGTGCCCCCATTCCAAGCCCATTTTTATTCGTTTTGTTGCAGATATTATTTATTTAATATTTTGAGACTATTGATGATTTTTTCTAGATTTTTGGGCATTAGAAAATATTTATTTGATTAATCCGAGACTTAATTTGGGATTTTTAATATTGTACTCTCAGATTTTGGAACTCATTTTTTTATGACACTTCCCTACGATTTTAGTTATTTTCTAGTTTGGGGTACTCTCTCTAGTATTGTGTCACTCTTGAAAAATTAATTAGAGGTCATTTTATTATTATATAGTATGCATGATAAAAAAAAATATCATTCTCTTGTGCATAATTTTTCTCCCTTGATTTGCATTACTATAACTCGCCTATCGTGGGTATAGTGATGTGAATTTGTATGTTAGTTATACAATTATGCATGACATAAATTATCAATTTTGTGATAAACATAATTTTCTCTTAATTTATATAATTGTAATCTTACTTATCTTGGGTACATTTATGTAAATTTTGTGTTGATTCAATCATATTAATAGTAATTGTACTCTATCGGTATATTACTATTAGTGTAATTTGTTGTTCCATAATGTACTTCCCTTTGTTTATGTTAATCAATTTCTTGATACCCTATCGGTATTAGGATCTTCGTAATATGAGTTACAATATATTGTATTATTGTCTCATTTGCGTAAGGACTTTTTTTTTACTGAACTTTTCTTTGAAGTCACATAATATTTAGTGGTGTTAAATTTATCTCTCTAATTTTGTCAAAACTTTGAATGAGATAAACTGCAAGACATAAAATTTTCCTTAAGCACTATTTATTGGAGTTAGTCACAAATTTTTTCTTCTTTGTCATAATTTGGGTCAAAGATTATTTGCTTTAAATCAAATTAATGTGTAGTGAATTGTGTATTACTTTATGTCATTTGTCTATATTATGTAAATCTAAATTTGACATAATTTAATGTTTTGATTTACATTGTGTTTTGCACTACTATATGGTCAAATCTAAAACTCATTTTCTTCATTTGTGACAAACATGTGTCAAGTATATTTTCTCTGATCATGTGCCTTGGTCAAATAAATTTTGGATTTAATAAAAAAATAATATTTGTTTTAATTGAATGGTGCAATTGTGCATTATTTAAAATATTTTATGCCAAGATACTCCAAAGTCAGGATTAAATTATTTGTTGTCTTGTTGATAAATTAAGTGTTCATTAATTAAATATTGAAGATATATCTATTAACAAATCTTTAAGGCAATTATGAACCATATCATTCATGTATCGTATATGAATGATGTTTATAATGTCTGGAGCAATTCTCTTGAGATGACAATATATACTCTTTATGTCCTCAAAGTTCATTTGGTCTTGTACAAAAGGATGAGTCAAGTTGATTTATATTTAGAGCTTTTCTCTTAAAATGACATTACATACTTTTAAGTCATTAAAACTCATTGGTCTTGTGCATAAAGATGAGTGACACTATAAGATTTATTGTAAAATCTTTTAACTTAATATATGATTTTATACATGGATAAATTTATAAATAAATTATTCTTATCGAGATTTTAAATATGCAGTCATATACAAGAGTGTCATTGTTTTAAAAAATTTTCTAGTTGAACTTTACAAATTATCTTTTTTCTTGTTATAATACATCATCTCATAACCATACTCTAACTCTAATAATTTAGTGGAAGTGTTTTGTGTTTTATTTTCTAGAGTTCTATTTTGAGATGAAAATAGAATTGTTTTGTGTAGTTTTTTATTCTTGACTCAATCAAGTAAAACCAATAACTTTGTTATTGTACTCTTTCCAATATAGAGATAATAAAATTAATATCATTATTCTTACGATGATAAAGTCGTGTTTATTACATGCTATGTGAAAATTTTATTAAGAATGTTGTGGTTTTCTTTGAATATGACTATTGTTGAATATCATATTCTATTTGGCATAATTGTTGACAATTTGCATGATTATATTAATGATAATTATACCATATCGATGTGTTATTATTGTTATAATTTGTTGAGATATAATGCCTCATATTTGTTTGAGTACCCAATCACTATTGAAGTTTTTTCTTAACTATATAAATTTTTCTTGTGCATTATAATATTATGTTTCTTATTTAATGTGTTTTGAGATTCTAGAAAGAGATCTCAACAAATAAGAATTTCTCTCTATAAAGGCATGCTTTGGCTATATTTATATGGAACCGTTTAACTCTTTGAGTATGTGACGATTTACGCTCATGTTTCCTTGTTCCATACTAGTCTCTTTGTCTAACTTTTATTAATTGGACATTTTTTAAGCAATCCAATATTTATTTTATGCAGTTGCCTATTGCGATGCAAATTTATTTAATGAAATATTTTATAGAAACATATTGTTATCATGTGGGTAGTGGACATACCCTATCGGCATGACATTGGTTGTTGATATGATTGTAGTATGATAAAGAAACTAGTTGGATTTTGTTTAGCCCTTTGGGCATTTTTTCTTGAATTCATTAAGTCAATTGTTTTTCATTATCAAGTGGGGGATCTTACATATTGAAAGTAATGTCCGATAAATGAAATTGTATTGATACAAGATCTCTACCTCAAATGCCTAATTAATGATACATAAGGAACCAAATTTAGTTGTTTTGATAAAATGGTTTTCTTGTCACATACTATTTGTGATCACTTTGTTGTTAGGACCTACATTAATGATTTTGTGTTAGCCTCTTATAGAATATTGTTTTGTGTGATGACTCTCAGTATTAACTCTCTATTATCATATGTTATTAGTGGACAATTCTTGTCAAGAAAATATAGGAATCCCAAATGTTAAAAAATTAATTTCTCTATGCCATATTTTTGTACTATTACTTATGGTATTTTGAATTGTAATTTTGTTGAAGTTATATATATATATATATATATATATATATATATATTAATTTGGGATATATAGATAAACCTATGTCCATTATAGTTTGTGATGAGAGTTATAGACTATTCATTATTATATCCTTAATAATTTGTTAAGTATAGGTCTCATGCACTTTCGTTGTGTGTAACCAAATGTTTCACTCAAGTGTGTGAATATTGTTTAAAATTATAGCATTTGATTTTATGTTGAGTGAACAATTGAAAACTTACAAATGATCCCATACTCTACTTCAAAATATTAGGGGAATTTTTTATCTCAGTCATGGTTACTTTGTTTATGTGATCCTTTTGAGGGTCAATATTCTTTGAGGATTAACATGTGGTTAACTATGAAACTCTTTTGTAAAACTATGTAATTGTTAATTGAATTGTATGTTGGGTTTCATATTCTTGCTTTTAACCACTTCTCTCATTAATCTTACACCACTCTACTTATTTCTAATACTTAATTCTTTGAGAGAGAAAATAATGAATTTTGATTCACATTGAGTATTATATCATAGTTTTAATCCCACTATCATTAGGGTATTTCAATTTTAAGGGACTCTAATGAGAATCCTAATCTTATTTTGGTATATTAAGGATTAGTGGGAGTGTATAATCTTGTGTTGTGTCTCAAGACTTATCGAATTTGCATTGTCGTGTATTCTTGTGCACATTTAATGATCGTATGACATACTCTAAATGACTATTCTTGTCCTATTAAGTTGAGATACATAAAATTCCTTGTATCTTGGTAAGCATCTTTAGCCTATGCCAACACCATTTTGTTGGGAATTGCACAAATAGTCTTTTGGCATGCAATTATCTTATGTATCGCAATTATCTTATGTATCTCTTTTACTCTAAAATTCACATTTTGTTTGGTCAATATTTATAAATATACCGAAAATTCATTACTCCTATCGAGTATGATTTTCCACATTGTCAAGGTTCTTGTGACGATAGTACTCCTATCAAGTACAATTTTGCACCATTAACATACTTATATATTTTTTGTTTGGACCAATGATCTAAGTGCTTGCTCATTATTGACAATTTGTGGTCACGTTAATCTAGAGTATCGATCTATCTAAGCTAGATGTCTATGTCACCCAAGTAGGAAATTAACAATTTTCCTAATTGTCTATGGGTTTGCATCACTTATTTTGTGAAACTTAGATTAATTGAATGCTAAATATAGTAAGAGCATTTGTTGATTTAGCCTACATGTGGTCACTCTTGTTTTTGGGCTATCATGACCTCTTAGATGCATGTGGATTTCATTCTGGTCTTTACAACTTTTCAGACTTAAAGTGCTATGATCCATTGACCAAAGACTTTGGTATAGGAGCTTTCGATTTTCGATGTTTTTTTTTTATATCTCACATGTGTTTGGTTAAGTCTTTTCATGTTTTGGGTTAGTGGGAGTCTGAAAAATCAATCATGAGATATGTATAAAGTAATATTGTCTCAATAACATATCTCTTGTAGCATTTTCAGATGCTCAAACCATTATAGAATATTTTACTGTTAAACTATGTAATTCCGTATAGTCTTTTCTTGTGAGAAATATGACTATATGGCTCTCGGGATGTGTATCCCTATTGGATATTATTTTATTACATTAGAGATTTTAGATTTTTTACATTCTTGTTGACATATGGTTGAAATTGTCATTCTAGCCTTGATGATTATATTATTGGTTAATATTATGATTATATTATTGGTTAATATTATCCAAGTTAGAGAATGTTAAAATATTTGTTGTGGATTAGTATTAATCAATAGGTAATACATTATCTTTTAGAATCTCTAATCAACAATTAAAGATATGATAATCATCATATGTTGATTACTAATTGTTTTATATAGGATTAAAGATAAGATTGACCATGAGATGAGTTGGGTCAATTATTCAGTAAATAACCCATTGAGAGGTCCCTACCCACTACTAGGGGATTAAAAATTTGTTATCTCATTAAGAAAATTTACACACTCTATGATTATTTTTCTCTTAGTCAAATTCTCTTAGACAGTCCCCTAGAAAGTGGACAATAATCCTCTTAAGATTAATTAAGAGTTTCCATTGTCAAGCCACACTCAAGGAGGATGAATGTGAATTCATGTCTTTGGTAATTTATTATTTTTTTATCACTATACTTAATATGCTATAATTTGTATTTATATATGTCAATTTTTTTATAATTTTTCATCATATACAACACTGAATTTCTAACACCCATCACTATCATTATTGCAACAATGACCACCACCCCACCACCTTTGTAGATTGATTCAAGCTTCTCCGCCCACTCACTTGAAAGAATTTCCCAACAGCATACCAACAAGGGCCCGCATTCTTGTCCTCCTCCCTAGCGTTGGATCTCTCCCACACGCCACTGCAGCGACAAAAGCAGTCGCAACACGATGTTGGCGCCGTGGCGATCTTGCAAGAGAGTCTTTTTGGGTTAAGTGCCAACTTTGAAGAGGGAGAGAAGGAAAATAACATGTAATACATGCCAAGATCTAAATCGTTATTATGATCAAATGGTTGAAATATTTTCTATTAGACACTCTCTAGTTTTGTCTTATGGGAGAAAATTCGTTTCCCACTATATAATAATTAACTTATTAAATAAATTTAATATTCATTTTATTTTATCATTACATTAATTATAATGATTAATTTTTTTAGTCAATTAATTTAATAAATCACCATTGATTTATAAATCTACTGTTTGTGCCAAATTATTGAAAAAATGGATTAGTAAATGAGAAATTGAACCAATCTCCATACTCTCTATACTCCTTCTATTATGTCCCCATGTCAATTACTAATAACGAATTATATTTTAAAGCATATCATAATGTGTTACAAAAAAATATCATAATGTATAGATCCTTTATTATGTGAGCATTTCAATCAAAATCTTTTCATTCTATTATGAAAGTCATGTTCGACAAAACTAATTGGAAGGTGAAAAACTATCTAGTAAGTGAAAGTTGAAAGTTGATAGCTTTTAAACTAGCTTATTAAATCATAAGTTCAATAAAACTAGTTGTTGAAATATATGAAAAATATAAAATGACATATTTAAAAAGGGTAATGAGAAAATTGAATAAATGTTTGAAGGATAAAAAATAATAAAATATAAAAACCTAAAAGCTAGTGTTTTAAAACATATTACTTCAAGTAACATTTAAAAAAATATTAGAAGCTACTTAAACTGATGGAGGTGCGACTATGCCATCTAATGATCCTTTACAAGGGATTGGGGGAGGAAAGAAAAGAAGAATCAAAGTTCATGAATTTTAGCCAAATTTTAGAATATGATTTATTTTCATTTTTAATTTCATTTTGGGCCTATTTTTAGACTTTTGATGGGTTGTCATGACCTTTTATTGTTAGTTTGAAGTCTTTTAATTATTATATCATTTATTGGGCCTTGGGCCTAAATTGGGATTATTAGCAGAAGTATAAATAAACTCTTTAAACACTTTGTTGGCATAATTTGAATATAATGAAATTTGAGAGTTTCTTTGTTGTGAGATCTTTTCCTTTGTTCAGACTTGATAGTGTTGGTTCTACCGGCAGGTCGAGGTTAGGGTCACACACCTTTTGATAACTTTGGTTCTACTTGCGGTTATGGTCAAATTGAGTTCTGTTTATACCTGTTTTCAAGGTGATCCTAAGTATTCTTTTATTTGATATGATAACTTCGGTTCTTGAGATTAAGTGTTATCTATCCTCTGTGTTTTCTTTTTCTCATTTTCTCTTTTGTTTGTTCTTTCCCTTTTGTTTAACTCTATATCATTATCTCGTCTTCTTTCATTTTATTTTTGTGAGTCTATTTTCTTTTCTAAACTCTCTTTAGTATCAATATCTTTTTATCTTCTTTTTTTATATATATTATCAAAAAAATTTGTATAAAAAAGAAAAAAATCCAATTTTCAAACTTGAAGCCAAAATTTTGTTACAATCCATATTTTGATATTTAAAGTTGCCAAAATTATGTTACAATCCATATTTGAATAATTAAAGTTGTTAGGATCTGAATTTGTTTTTCAAATTTGGAGTCTAAATTCTGTTACAATCCAGATGTGGATAATTGAAGTTGTTAGGATCTGAATTTGATTTTCAAATTTGGAACCAAAATTCTGTTATAGTCTAGATTTGGATCTGTCAAATCATATATTTGCGTTCAAATTTGAATTTCGTGCAAAAAAAAGTGCAAACAAAATACAAAATAATAAAAAAACGTGTGAGAAAAAAAAAGTAGTAGTAGAAGAAGAAAAAATCTAGGCAGTTTTTACATTTGTTTAAGTGTTGAAAAAAAACAAAGTGTGACTATTGGTCTTATTTTCTTCTTGTTCTATCAATCTTCCTTTTTGGTCTTATTCTCCTACTTAAAAACAAACACTTTTCTTAAATCCCTTGTTCCTTGTCCTCTATTTGTTCTTATTCACTAAAAGCCAAAAAGAGTGAAACACGAGTGAAAAAAATCATTGAGTGTAAATACGTGAGAGAGTGTTTGTGTGATGATATTTATTTGTCTATTTATGATCACTTCTAACATAATTCTTGCAGCAATTTTAATCATGAGTGGAGAAGAAGGGGTGGATCTCAAGTTGTTTGTTAAAGTTGTTAATGAACAATTTCAAGCTTTAAACTTGAGATTGGATAGTTTGCAATCTTTACTCCGATCTAGGAGTCGTAGACAATTCACTTGAGAAGAAGAGGAGGAGAAGTTTTCAAATGCAAGAAGTCATGGAAGAAGGCGAAGAGGCGAACCAAGAAGAGATAATCATTTGGGGAGCATTAAGATGACAATCCCTGTGTTTTAAGGTAAAAATGATCCTGAATTGTATTTGGAGTGAGAGAGAAAGGTTGAACATGTGTTTGATTGTCATGATTATTCTGAGGAGAAAAAAAGTTAAACTAATTGTTGTTGAATTCACCGATTATGCAAGTACTTGGTGGGATCAACTTGTGACTAGTAGGCGCAGGAATCATGAAAGGCCTATTAGAGTTTACAATTTTCTTTGCAAATCCCTATTATAGTGAATAGGTACAAATCTTTTTCTCAAGGAGATAAAGACTATCGTGAGAAGGAGATTTGTACAAATCTCCAATCCCCTTTAAAAGATTATTAGATGGGATGGTTGCACCTTCATCAAAAACTTGTTTATCGAACAATCAAACAAATTTTTTAGCTAGTAAAAAAGTTAAAACTAACTAGAATGACTTGCAAACATAGATTAAAATGTCACATGTAACTTTTTTAAAAAAAAATTAAATCAATTTATTGCTTAAAACTCTTAAGAATGTCATGTGTAAACATTCCTTTTTGTCACTTATTTAGTCTCTATTATTATAGATAGGCAGATTATTATGGATTTGGGGTTACACCAATTTGGGATTAACTAATAAATGACAACTAAAAATATATTTATTATTTTTCCTTGAATTTTATTTTAAAATTTGGAGAGTTTTTAATAAACTTTAAATTACTAAAATATTCCTTGTCTTTTTGGGGAGAAAATTTTGGCTTGTTATATACCACCTTATATAATAAAATTTATTTATGATTTATAAATTTTAAATCTTGTTAATTAATTTTTTTTCATCTATATCCGTATTTAGCATAGTCTAGATTCTACCGGTTACATCAAAGGAATGAATGGGTTAACTTTTTTAAAAAAAATTATAAAAATAGGTAGATTTTAAAAATATTACCGCCTATCGATAAGTAGGGGTGAGAATAAGCCAAACCTCGGCCTACAGGGGTTACGACCTAGCCTACATAAAATCTGACTTGAACTGGTCTATTTAATAAAAAGGTTAAGCTCGGACTTTTTTAAAAGCCTATTAAATTAAATATACCAGGTTTAGGCTTACTAAGAAGCCTTATAAGCCTAATAGGCCGGCCTATATATATGTATATATACTTATATTATTTTTTTGGGTACCAATATATATGTGTCATTGCATTGAACAGAACACATGGTATAATTTTTTTTTTTAAACTAGCATACTTTGGTTACGCACTACTGCTCCATAACTTTCATTCTTATAATCAAACATTATTTTTATTGGCTTATTTTCCTATTCCTTTTAACGTTTCCTTTTCTTATTACTAGAGAACACAACTAACAAAAATTGAAGAGCATACAAAAATTGTATCTTTTTCACTTCAAGCTTTGATAGAGGTAAAACTTCAAAACCTTATAATTTTTTCTTTCATCTTCTTATTCCTTTACCAAGTTTCATTATGAGTCTTGATTTAGGCATGTTCAGGTTGGTTTTTTTGTTATGTGGTGATATATGATTTCTATCAATACTTTTTTGCATGTCATTATAACTATTATAACTATTAATTGGTAGATATTTTATGTATCAGTTCTGTTCAAATGGAATGAAGATGTAGGCTTTATTTTTTGTTTGTAATAGTTAATATATTGGTTTGATAGACTTGATGATGTTACCTCAAGTATGAGGTTCTCTTTTATTTTGGATTATTTTATATCATCTGGTGATTTGAGTTTATATTATTAATATATTTGTAAGACTATCAACTAAATTAACGTTAGATTAAAAATTAAGTCAAATTATATATTAAGGCCTTGTTTAGCCTATAGGTGTGTCATTTTTTTTTGGTAAAAACAACTATCAAAGGAATATTAAATGTTTAATGTGGAGAAGCCTTTTAAAAAGGCTATCAGACTAGGTTTTTAAAAAGTTCAGGCCGAACCAAAATAAAAGTATTTGATAGACTTATAGACCAGACTCAGGTCTAAAACATTCATCGTAGGCTAGGCCCACGCTTTTTAAAGCCTAACCTGACCTACCCTATTCCTACCCCGATCGGTAAGTCTTACCTTAAAACACAACTTCATTTAAAACACTGAAATTTATTTTTTAAAACAATGAAATATTATTTTGAATCATGACTTCATGTTTGTGGGTGCACAATTTTTTTAAAATACTTAATGTCATGACAAAAACACGACTTCATTTTTTTATAATTACGATTTTCTAAAGTTATATTTTAAAATATAACTTACTCATAAATTATAATATTTTAAAAATCTATCAATGTATTTTTTTTTTAAAATTAATCAATTCCTGTGATTTTTCCGATTCTACAATTATAATTACTTTTTCTTAAAATAAATTCAACGATTACTTCCATTACAAACATTAAATAAATAAATTTTAGACCAAATATATACTTTGTAAATAGTATTAATTCATAAGAAATGTACATTAATGCAAGTATCAATCGTTTTGATTGTACTTTTAATTTAGATGAATTGAAAAAATAAAAAATAAAAATCATGACTTTGATTTTTTTAATAAAAATTAATATTTTTATAAAAAAAAGTGAGTTTGACACTGTAAAAGTAGAATTCGTTGGGTACACGTGTCCTTGAACAATTGGTTGAAGCAAAGTAGACTTTCGATGAAGCAAGTGGTTGACGAGGAAGTTGATATTGATAAGCAGGTTTATGTGGGAAGGTCTCAAGCACGATAAATTTGGAGGAGATTTTATTGAATTATTTTAAAATAAAATTGGTGAATAACTGAATAAGCACGTGTCGCTGAGGAGAATGCGTATGGAAACAGTGATAAGATCACGGAAGATGTTTATGCGGGTATAAACGACTTTGACTGATAGTGCTAAAATGCTAAGTGCTTTTTTGCAACGCTTTTTCCCTGTGTGGGTAAACCACATACCGTGCGAATTTTCCTAGCCTTTTCGAAATCTCACCGACACACGCGCATCTTTATTTCTTCTTTTTCTATTGTTCCTTTTTTTGGAAGATTTTTATAAATTTGAAATACGGAATAAATGAAATAAAATTTTTGATTTTTTTTATTAATTTTTACATTATCGCTGCATAATTATTTTTCTAAAATAATTAATAAGATTTAAAATTGAGATTTTTTTGGGATGGATTTCTCTTAGACAAAACGCTTTTTATGAGTGTATTGAGCTTTTTATTTAGTTTCAAGATCTTTACTTATTTGATGATGAATAGACATATTAGTTTGTAGTATTATTGGAATCATGCCTATTTATTATTGTCTAAATTGTAATTCATTAGGCCTTTGGTGATTTCTCGTTTTTAGTTTTAATTTTTTTATAAATCAAAATCAGTTTTAGTTGAATTTTGATTTGTTATTTGTTTTTAATTTTTTAAGAGATGGTATGAATTAAAAATAAATAAAATGAGTAAACCATTTTATCTTATCTCACTTTATTATGAAATAATGATAATAACAAAGGTAATGAGAATATCGATACTGACAGTGGTGATGATATTGATAGTGTATATGGAATGGTGGTGGTGATGGTGTTGGGGTGAAATAGTGACGACAATGGTGGTGGTAGTGGAATGATGATGATGACGGTAGTATTGGTGGAATGACGGTGGTGACTGCACAACAACAATGGAGACAGTGTAATGGTGACATTGATAGTGATAATAGTGGTGGAGGAGGTAGTGGTAGCGGCGATGGTGGTGGTGGTGGTTGGAATTTTGTTTTTAAAACTAAAAACCAAATTCACACAATCTTTTTTCTTGATAATTTAAAATTGTTTTAAAATTGAGTTAAAAATCATTTTTGTCGAACGCATTTTGTTTTGAAAATTACATTTGGAAGCCAAAAATAAAAAACTCACAACCACCCTGAACAGAACCTTAGTTATTGAGACTTGTTTTATTAAGATGTTAATCTTTGAACCTTATCGCAGTTATGACAATTGTTGTACTCTACCACTATCTGATTTTCTTATCGCCTTATATGATCATATTAAGGAAGGGGAGACATCAAAAATGTTCCTTCTATGTTTGCCAAATCTCAAACTCCTATTATGTTGAGATATTGATCTCACCTTAAATTACTACAACAACCTTAGTAGCTTTTGGTGTTGTATTTTGAGGGTTTTCAACCTATATTCTAAATGAACAAATTTCTCAAAACAAAAATGAGAATTTTGTTAGAAAATAAAATAAAAATGAAAGAAAATAAATACGAAGAAGATGCACAGTCTTTAATTAAATAACAAAATAATAATAGAAAAATAATTTTAATTGACACCACATAAATCAATAATGCACTATATCATACAATAAGAATAAGGAAAACATAAATTAGGGGAAGAAAGATATAGTCTGGGTTAAAGCGCGTAAACGCTATCCTGAGAGAGAAAACGTCCCACTGCACTGGTAGGAAAATTTGATTGCGCTCCTCTCCTAAGATACGACAATCCGCTGGTTCCGATCGTGTGCAGCGAAAGGATCCCCGAACCTTCTGAACACCAATGCTCTTGTTCTCACAAAAATAAGTTTTTTTATAGGAAAAGAAAGAGACAATTTTTTGGGAGAAAGAAAGGAGACGTTACTCTGTCATCTTTTTAGAAAGGAGGAAAGATATATATATATATATATAGGCACAAACCACCTTGTGCAACAAACAAAATATCACCGTTGGAAATATGACCGTTGGAAACCAACCTATAATTGTCAAAACAATCATAACAAACTAATTGACTCATTAGAACAAAATCTTAAGAAAATATAAAATAAATATTTTATTTTATAAAATAGAATTAATATAATTAATATATTTTTATAAATTTTAAATTAAAACACAAATATTTACCAACATTCCCCCACATAATTTAAAATTTTAAAATATATTTTTTAAAAGATAATTTGTATAGAAACATGAGAGAAAAAGCATGTGATATTGTATTTCGGTATAAGGAACCTTCTGGGTTTGAGCCTTATACCTAGTGTTTATGAACTTCCACCCGAGAAAAATATGGTGACTTGATTGTCTTGAACTACATATTCTTTAACCGGACTTTAGTACACAACCCCTACAATATTGGCGTTTAATTAGGTTCTAATCAGTGGTAGCGCGTTACACGGCATTGCGCTTGTATCTTGTTTCGTGAGTGTCACTTAGAGATTAGCCCATATCTCACAGTGGCGGCCCCACCACCATACTCACTATGTGAATCCTCAAAGAGTGAGTTGTGACCTCCACCCCTACCATAATTGTCATCGGACTCATTAAGAGGTATTTTTTTAAACCAAAAATACACATATATAAATACCTCAACCTTAATATTGCCACAATTTATAATACACCTCGTCATAGGAATGAGAAACGGAACAACTCCGCCAAATTTTATTTTGGTGTACTTTAATCAACAAACAATTTCGTTGTTACCCGTTGAACTCCATTCATGGGATCACCAATCACACGGAGACGGATGTCCATTGTTGTAACTAAATAATGGGCTTTAATCTCATTCCCCTCGACGACTCAAATACTTGTTGACATGTCAACCTTTTTGTAAGCGAATCTGCAATATTATTTTCTGACCTGACAAAGTTAAGAGAAATAACACCATGAGAAATCAAATTTCTTATAGACTTATGTCTCACTCTTAAGTGACTTCTTTTTTCATTAAAATTTTGCTTGTCACTTTAGATATAGCAATTTGACTATCACAATGCATTGAAATTGGAGGTATACACTTATTCAACAATGACAAATCGCATAATATATTTTTAAGAAATTCAGTCTCACTAGTAGCAGTATTTAAAACAATAATTTTGCTTTCTTGTGAAATAATAATTTGTCTAGTAGATTTTCATGATACTGCATAACCAGCTAAAGCGAAGACATAACCACTTGTCAATTTTATTTCATCAAAATCAGAACTTCAATTTTGTATCACTAAATTCCTCAATTACTTTCCAATCTACCAACTGCATGTGCAATATCAGACATGCCTAGAGAAGTTTGTCAAATGCAACAAAGAACCGATACTTTGAGAATATTTATGTGAAGAAATTCCTTTACTCAAATTTTTCTTTAACTTGATGGATGAGTCATAAGGAGTAAAAACATGTTTCGCATCAAAATAATTAAACTTCTTCAATAACTTTTCAACATAACAAGATTGGGTAAAAATCATGCCATCATTTTTCTTTATAAGCTTAATACCCAAAATCACATCTACATGACCAAGATCTTTCATATCAAAATTTCTAAACAAGAAAGACTTCACATCATTTATGAAATGCATATTACTACCAAATATCAATATGTCATCCAGATACAAACATAAAATGACACGTCCATTATTATCAAATTGTTTCACATACACACATTTATCACTATCATTGATTTGAAAATCATACAAAAGAATAACTTAATCAAACTTTTGCGTCATTGCTTTGGAGCTTGTTTCAAACCATATAAAGATTTAACGATTTATTTTTTAAGGAAAAAGATTCTCAAAGAAAGTGACATCTCTAGATTGCATAACAGTAACATTAGAAATTTTAGTCACTTCTGAATCAACAACTAAGAATCTATAAGTAGTATTATGTAAAAAATATCCAACAAAATACAATTAACATTTTTTTCTGAATTTTTCTTTTTTTATTAATAGGAATATTAACCTTTACTAGACACCCCCACACTTTAAGATATTTTAGATTTGATTCTCTTCTTCTCCGTAGCTCATAAAGATTTTTTAATTTTTTTTATAAGGTACTCTATTAAGAATATGACAAACAAAATATAAAGCTTCACCAAAGTGTTTATTTTATTATTTTTGTGTGTTATATTTTCACAGGCTTATCTTTTATCAATGAGTTATATATAAAGAGACAATCAGTCAACATGTAACAACAAAATACTTGCAGTAATAATAATAACGTTAAACAATAGAAATTAAAAAACCAAATAACAAACGTCCTGATTTTAAAGACATGTGTTCACAAGATCATTTGACCAAGTAAAAGATAACTTCCTAAGGCAAGAATGAAAGTAGTGAGATGTTTTTAGTTTTTCACATAAACTAATTCTAAAAACATTTTATCTTAAACAAAAATACAATTGACAAAGAAAATATTTTTCAACAATCTCATACTAATTTAAAATTTCAGGAAATAAATAATATAATAAAAAACATTTTTAATGGAACATAATGCATTGTGTTTTCATCCATTAATTTTTCATGCTTACTAGAAAGAAACTCAGTCATATCCATTATAGATATTTTGATACAACATCATGCTACTGCAGAAAAGACTATGCAAAAAGAAAGTATAAAACTTTTTCTCTCTAAGATTGTTAGAAAATAAAATAAAAATGAAAGAAAATAAATACGAAGAAGATGCACAGTCTTTAATTAAATAACAAAATAACAGTAGAAAAATAATTTTAATTGACACCACATAAATCAATAATGCACTATATCATACAAGAAGAACAATGAAAAAATAAATTAGGGAAAGAAAGATATAGCCTGGGTTGAAGCGCGTAAACGCTATCCTTAGAGAGAAAACGCCCCACTGCACTCGTAGGAAAATTTGATTGCGTTCCTCTCCCAAGATACGACAACCTGTTGGTTCCGATCGTGTGCAGCGAAAGGATCCCCGAACCTTCTGAACACCAATGTTCTTGCTCTCACAAAAATAAGTTTTTTTTATAGGAAAAGAAAGAGATAATTTTTTGGGAGAAAGAAAGCAGACATTGCTCTGTCATCTTTTTAGAAAGGAGGAAATATATATATATATATATATATATATATATATATATATATATATATATATATATATATATATATATAGGCACAAACCACCTTGTGCAACAAACAAAATATGACCGTTGAAAATATGACCGTTAGAAATCAACCTACAGTTGTCAAAACAAACATAACAAACTAATTGACTGATTAAAACAAAATCTTAAAAAAAATATAAAATAAATATTTTATTTTATAAAATAAAATTAATGAAATTAATATATATTTATAAATTTTAAATTAAACACAAATATTTACCAACAAATTTCATCCATAATTTATCATTCTCTTGGCAAGCAATGTTTTAAAAAGGGATCCCAATAGTAGTACATCCTCAAAAAGACATGAACTTGCAATGTCTCTTTGGTAAACCTATCAATATATATAGTCCCTAAGTAGCGTGTTTAGCTTTTAATGTATTTCCATCATACTCACCCAAAACTTTGGTTTGATCCTGCTCGTAGAAAAAACATGCGATGAATTTCCTGCTCAGTTTTGCCGAAGTGTTAATGGGCCCAAGCAAAAAATATTTGAACCATCTAAAGGTAGTATTCTTTAGTGTTAAAGGATATGTTGTACCCCTTGTCTAATCACAACTGAATCTAATTAAATTAGTATCAATAAAATAAAATAACTAACATTAAAGAAACATAATATCATAATTTTATAACACTAAAACTAAAATGAAACCCCATTTAATAAGTTCTTGATTTTCAAAATACACACAAATCTAAATCAAAGATATCAACAATACACAATAATGTCATTAACAAAAACAAATTTACAGCTAGAATGAAAAACAAAATACCAAAGGGACTAACTTAGTTGGTTGAACAATATGCATGGGTTGTTATAAATCCTCTTGTATCATAGTTCAACTCCTCATTTTGAAAAAAAAATGAGAAATATCTTCATTTTTCAATTTTTTAAGAAAAACAAATCAAAACAATGTTGTATTAAGCATTTTCACTAACCCATTTTGATTTTTTTAATTGGTTTTATTGTTTTATGATTTATTTGGACTAATCACTGGACTAGTTCATTTTTTTGGTTAGACTAATTGGTTTGGTCTAATTTTCAAAACATGGCTTGTAAGAGAGCAAGATCTAAAAATAAAAGGTGCTTGTAGGGTTCATTTTGTATCGTCCTATTGTTCCATCACAAGTAACAATTCCAAATACTTAAGAATTGGGAGCAACATGATCTTTTTTACAAGGGATAATGCACCACAAGGACCTATTCATCATTAATGCAAGCTTCTTTAGGAATTAGGATAATACTATGGTGAGGCTCCTAAAAACATTAAGATGCTTATGGATGGGCTCAGTGAAAGTAGTAAGAGGGCCTTATAGGGGTATCTTGACGTTTCTAACATTGATATTAGCAATAAGAGTGTGATGAAGAGCCACTAAAGGGTGAGGAGATTAGCATGAAGGACCTTAGCTTGGGAGGAGTCATGATTAGAGCAAGGCTCAAGAAACTACAAGAAGAGTTCAACAAGAAGATGACCTCACTTATGAATAGGGGTGGGAATAGGTCAGACCGGCCTACAGGGGCCTACGACATGGCCTACATAAAGTCTGACCTGAACTGGCCTATTTAATTAAAATGTTATGCTCAGGCTTTTTAAAAGCCTATTAAATTAAATAGACCAGGTTTAGGCTTATTAAAAAGCCTTATAAGCCTGATAGGCCGGCCTATATATATATATATATATATATATATATATATATATGTATATATATTTATATTATTTTTTGGGTATCAATATATACTTATATTATTTTTTGGGTACAATTAATTTTTTTTTGAAACTATCAGACTTTGATTACACAGTACTGCTCCATAACTTCTATTCCTATAATCAAGTAAGACTTTAATTACAATTTAGGTGTGAGTCATGTGCCCCTTTATATTCCTCATTATTTTTATTGGCTTTCCTATTCCTGTTAACGTTTCCTTTTCCTTTAACTTTCCTATTACGTTCTTACTCGAGAGCAAAGGAATATTAAAGATTTAATGTGAAGAAGGCTTTTAAAAAGACTATCAGGCCAGACTAGGCTTTTAAAAAGACCAATCCAAACTAAAATAAAATCCTTTGATAGGTTAAGACCTCAAAAATTCATTGTAGGCTAGGCTCAGGTCTTTCAAAGTCTGACCTGACCTGACCTATTCTCACCCCTACTTATGAAGAAGGAAGAGGAATGAGTCTTAAAGATAATAAGTTGTAGTCAACTATATGATTAGTAGTAGTTATTTTTAGAAACCTTTATGGGCTTTAATAATTGTGTAATTGAACCCAAATTTGATAATTAGCCTTATATTAGTTACCTTGATAATTTCTTTAATGTGTTAGTTTTGGGTCTTGACCCAAGTGCTTATTTTAGTGAGAGAAATAAATGTACCTCTTAAACATTTTTAAGGACTTTTTACTTGATAATTGAATTTTAACTTGTTGCTAACAAAGAGTGCTTTTCTTGGAGCCCTTTGATTCTTATTAAAGAACTCAATTCTTTGTAGCTAGCGAACCAATCTTAACTCATTAAATAATATGAATTGTGGAGTTATTCCTCCATTCTCTTACCTTGATCCATCTTTTTCTTGTTTTTAATTTTGTAAAAAATTACCAAATTAATGATGTTTAATTTTGATCCAAATTAAGGGGTTTATTAGCATGGTAGATAACTTTGATGATAATGGAGTAGGATTTGTTTATCTAGAGAAAAGCTAGACGAGATTTTGGCTTGTTGAGCCCTTAACTAATCAATTTGTTGGTTCTACCCTTATATGAGTTGAGCTGGGTGGAAAATTAGGTTAATGGGTTCTTAGCACTCATGAGAACTTAAGAAAGGGAGGATCATGGCCCATTTGTTGATAGTTTTGGCAAAGGATTAAAGGTATTAATACATAGTGCTTCTTGGGACTTCCATTTTCCTCTATTTGAGACTTGAGAGGAGAGGCAAGATTGTCACATTGTTGATGAGAAGTGTTTTTATGAGTGTTCACCATAATTGCTCACATAAAACTAGAGACAAGAAGCGAAACAAACATGGTAAAAAATGAGGTTGAGTTCTCCATTAGGTGAAGAAGAGAAAGTAAGATTTCTCTTTTTCACAAAATGGTCCTAATGTTCTTGAATCTTTGTAGGAGTGGTCATGTGTTTCACATTAACAAACTATAATGGCGAGATTGAAAGATAGTACTTGATGATGGTTAGTGAGAGTTTTTTTTTTTATCATTGGGAATGTGGGGGTGGGGGGGGGGGGGGGTAGAGGTTCTCTTGTAAGGTGCAAATCCGTGAGATGAATAATTAAAGAAACTGTGTACCTTATGAAAATAACTAGTAAATAGTCATTTTCGTCCTTGAAAGTGTGTGATGCTAACAAATCTGTCCCTTAAATATGAAAAAAAAAACAAAATTTAGTCATTGAAAGTGTAAAAGTGAGACAAATTTATCCCACCATTAGCTTTCATCCATTAACGTTAGGGAACTCGTCGACATGGCATGCAAAGACAAAAATGTCATGAAATTGATACTTACATGGACATAAGACTAAAGTTATTGATAAATAGGTCCATAAATTTAACAACTTATTGACATTTTTGTCATTAAAAAATACAACTTCCACACAAATATATCCACGAAATATATGAACCTGATTAGTTGACATTAGTAACAAGATACATGCACCAACACACATTAGACTTATAAGTTTTTGATTTTGTTGTTACAAATATTTATTATAATATATTATAATTATAAATATATTTATAATGTCAACTTATCATAGAAGAATCAAGACTCAAGAGGAGACAAGGTAGGGGTAGGTTCTCAAATAAAAAATTAGTTTGCCAAATCTTAAATGGATCACCCATAAGTAGAAAAAACAAACATGAGAGGTCTAACAACCAGAACTACAATACTTTTATACTTTCCCAAGCTCAGTTAGTGATCTTCTATATAATTATAATGTATTATAACTTCCCCAAGCTCAGTTTGCAAATATTTATTATAATGCATCATAATTATATATAGGTGGTTACTAACTGAACTTGGGGAAGCTATAATACATTATATAGGTGGTCAGTAACTGAGTATCAATTTCATGACATTTTTATCCCTGCGTGCCATGTAGATGAGTTTCTTACCGTTGTCGGACGGAAGTTAATAGTGGGACAAATCTGTCTCACTTTTTAGACTGAGGACTAAATTTTATTTTTTTCATTTTTCAGGGATGAATTTTTAGTAATAAACATCTTTAGAAACAAAAATAATTATTTATTCCTATAAATATGATGTTTATATTAGCTTTGATGACTTATCTTGTAAATATCTATACTATTAATAAAAAAAAAAATCTCCATTTAGTGTACACATTTCATTATTGGATAGTTTAATTTTACCTTTAAATCTTCTTATCAATTTTTTTCTAATCTATAGTAACTTTCAACTACTTTTATATTATTAATTTTGTCACTTTTTTATTAACTGTATCTAACTTTTTTTTTTTTGCTTTTTATTCCTTATTTAAAAAATTTAGAGGCACAAATCTCTTCCCCTAGTCATTATGATCGTGATTTATCAATTTCTGAATTTATTTGAAAAGATGATAATTTAGCATTACTTGTTTTAATTAATAGTTAGTTTATTATGTCATGTATTTTATGTTTTGAAACATGTTCCCCACGTGTTAGATTAGGTTGAGATGCTTTCATCCTTATGGGCCACTATGTGGCCAACCCTTGGTGCAAAATAAATTTTAATACATTAAATTAGAAAGATCAAAGGTTGCAAGCATAAACCTTACTAATGGCACCTTTAATTCATCACTACCACATGAACACGATAATACTTTTCAAAAAAAGATTACTTTGGTTTTCTTTTCCCATATGGAGACGAAAGACAAAGGTTAATAAAGAAATGAATAAAAAGTTTGTGTTCTGAGAAAATAAAATTTATTCTTTATTTTTTCGATATTATATAATGCTTCTAATTAATTATTTGATGTCATTAACATCTAATAATTATTTAGTATTTTTTATTAAATGAAATTTAATTAGGTGAGTATATAATATGAAACTAGGAATTAAATAAAAAATCTGACCAACAAATCTTTTAGGTGAATCTACATAAATTTGATTTAATATTAAATATAATAAAAAATTGTGTCACATTGTCATGATTATAAATACCTCACGTATTTAACTTTTCATTTGTGATTATCTCAACGTTCTATAGTAAATTATGAGTTTCTTTTTACTCAAATTAAACGTTATGATTAGAAAGAGGAATGGTGATTCCTTGGTATTTTAAAAAGAATATATTATATTGGAATAACTTTTATAATGTATATGTTCTCACCACGGTTTTAGTTATTTTGTAAAATTATTTTTTAATTGTGTAAATCATAATAGTTATATTATGATTTTCAATAATTAAATTAACAAGAGAGAGAAGTGTAACAAGATTTTGAGAGATATATGTTGTATTTGTATAGGGGCAGGCAAAACTTAAAAGTTAGTACATCATAGTTTAGTTGCATGATACCTTTAACGTAAAATCAATCATTAGGTGAAAACGGCATAACTTCACAATATGTGTTTAGCTTCATCATCGGTTGTTTGAACACATAACCGAATGATGGTAACTAACTCAATATTGTCCATACGATTTTGTCGGGACATGTTTATTTTCATTTTCTTGGCGGTTTTCATAATTTCCCATTTGTTTAGACCTAGCGTGCATTGTGCATGTGATTAGGAGGTTAAATGTTTTAATTTATGTGTCCCCATCTAGCATGATTTTTTATATCCATTGGAAAGAATTGAAAAGTTTTGACTGCAGACGTCACTTTTAAGTTGGCTAGCTATGTCCCTCTCACACCATATAAAAATTCAAATTAGACCGTTCATTGGGTTTTGAATTGCTTGGAGCTAGCTCATCAGTTATAGCGGTCAAAGGAAAACGAAAAGATAGAGTTGAAAATTAATATTTTATAATATAGATTATCCAAATTATAATTGAAATATGAATATATTGACATTGGGCAGTTTTCATACCGTTTTAATTCTGGTGCTGGGAATGCAAGTTGTTTGCTTGACAATTTTTGGTTCCATAAAAAAATGTCAACAAAATAATTTCAAAAAAACATAGTAAATACACTTTGAAAAAACATAGTAAACGAACTAGTAAAAAAAAAAAACACATTTTTTGAACCGTGTTTGTTTCACATTTGTTTTTAAGGCTGGTTGCATGTATACAATATATAAATTTTTATTATACTTTGTCATCCTTCTCTTTATTGTACTCTTAAAAAATAGAGTTTCTAAGTAGGTTCTATAGTATATTTTAGGACGGTTTAAAAATTATTTCTAAGTCATTGTCGTAAAAACACGATGATGTTTAAATTATTTTGAAAATTTATTTTTTAAGACGGTTGTCTAAAAAAATCATTTCAAAAAAATATTTTTCTAAGACAATTCTTAACATAATCGTCTTTTAAAATAGATCAGACATGTTAAATTCACGATAAAAAGATCACAAATCTTATATAATTATACACAAATAAAGCCAGCAGAAACATATGTTCGTGTCTAAGAGTGCAAATTTGGTATGTCAAACTCTGGCCATTAACAAATTTTTAAAAACAGATATTTATTTAGATTCCCAAACTTGACAACTTGCAAGCAGTGATAGAAGAAAAAACAATTTTTTTTCTTTATTTAAAAACGAGTTACTGCTTAATTGGTTTGAGTTTAAGTACTCCACAAGTAAAAACTTGTAATGGTGGTTAATTTAGTATATATTATTATATATTAATATGAACCTTTCAGTGGCAGCCACTGGTTGTAGCCACTGAGGACTTTCCAAGGGAAGAGAATAACTTAGAAGAAAAGGGGAAACCACTTTTTCTCTAAAACTTTTTAAAATCACCTTTATATTACTCTTTGTTTTTTTTAAAAAAAAAAATTCCAAAACACCTAAACCATACTATCCTTTGATTTGATGTGCATGAACCATATTAATAAAGCTATTTTTTGACTACCTTTCTTCATTCTTAGTTAATAATCCATTAATCTTATTCTTCACACTAAATTAATAATATGTTTTGTTTAGCCTTTGTTTAGAGGATAAAGTGGAAAGTTATACGTATAGCCATTGATTAAAAAAAAATCAATGGAATATTAAAAATTTCATAATTTAGTATATAAGTTAAATTTAATTAGTATGATCATAGATCAAGCTTCTTAGATAAATATAGTAAAAAAAGTGACATTTTCTACCGTGGATAATAATACTCGATTAGTAAACGACTTAACAGAGAAAGGAGAATTTGATTGCCCCAATTAGTTAGTGAGAAATCAAATCAGCTAAGTATCTGTCGAATTCAACATGTGCACAGATTCATGCAGAAACAGTAAAATGTTTCTTAATTACGAGAGAAAAGTGGTAAAAGATAACGTGAAACAAGCTCAGGAAGCTAAGCCCAAAAATTGAGCATCATTGAACTTGAAACGTAACCATAAGCAATCACATGACTTCTCAAGTCAAGCAAAGAAACCAAAACCAAAACCAGCGGAGCACAAAAGATATGCCCTACGCAAAACGTTAAATAATTGTTTACTGTCCCATGTGAGCATGTTTGGACCATGAATATTGGGACTTACCAGTGGGTTTGAATCAGATTCCCTTGCCTAAGCTTAACAAAGGACGTCTAGTACTACTATATAAATAGAAACCCCCTAGCTAGCAAGTTGGAACACACAACAACACAAGACAATTCTTCAATTCTTTCCTACTCATTAAGCCTAATATTCTCACAAACCAAAGAAACACTACTCACTACTTTCTCTATAGCGTTTTCAATAGCCATGGGTGGCAACTAGCAAAGGAAATCTAGCTCCTTCAAGTTTGTTTTCAACATTTTCAAATCTAGCAATAGGCAAAGAGAAGAGCACTATGATGCTCATTATAATGATGCACCAAAGCAATGGACCATAGTTTGGCCCAGTGATGAGGCAACTTCTAAGAATAATGAGAAATACCAATTGCTACTCCCTAGCATTTAAAACATTACTAAAGACATGCTGCATATTCACTTACCTTAGACAACTTTTATCCTAAATTATGTGTAAGTCTAATTAGAAATAGTATTTATTTTTGCACATAACCTGGTTGTTTTGATATTAATAATTACACTAGCCTATATGACTCAAACAACAAAGACACTAAAAGTAGAGAATTACATACCCAACACAACTTTATAACTTGTCCCTCTAGAATTCTATATTCTCATGGTTTTATCTGCAAAACCAATACATATTGTTTCCCCTTAAGGTACAAAGTAAAAGGAAATTGAAAAATGTAAGTACATATGTCAGACCCTAATTTCATCCGGGTATAATGTTTTTATCATTCGAATATGATGTTTTGATCATTACTAATCGAATTACGATGTTTGGCACCGGTTACAGCGCAAGGCCAAGGGGTCGCATAGGATTTTGATGGTTGTTTGTCAGTTCCAAAAACAAAAGCCACAAGGAAGGAACAAAATGGTCATTTCCTAGAGTTTTCTTACCCTAAACTCACCTAGGCTAGCATCTACCTTGCCTGGGTGAGCTGATGACTTCAAGCCTAAGCAAGCAGCTCGCCTGGGCGAGCTTCCCCAGCGCCAAATGACTTTTTCTATAAATAGCTATGCAGGGGGAGAGGTTAGGGGGTTCTGAGAACTGAAGAAGGAGAGGAAGAAACGCAAAAAGAGAAAGAGAAGAAGAAAAAAAAGCAACATTGAGACGCTGTCGAATTGCAACCGTGGATCATTCCCTACATCATTTCCCTCACTAGTCTTGTACCCCGTGCAATAGTCGGTTAATTTTTCTTGAGAGTTGAATGTAATTAATGTACCCTTATGGGTCCTCTGTGATATTATGTGTATATTTATCTTCTCCCCTTTATTGTTGATAATTTCGTCTTATTCATAAGGCTTAATTCTAGTCGATCACTAGTGTCATGAAATTGGTTTTTTTAGTGAGACTGGAAGGCAATAAACAAAATCAAAATGAAAAAAAACCAATTCATAACCAAACTTTTTTTCGTCAAATATCACTTGAGATCGTTTCAAGGTCCAATGCCTTAACAAATCTTTGTTTGCAATCAAAATAAGTCTTTTAAAAAACATGAACATTCTTACTTAAAGAACTATGTAGGTCTGATTTTCTCATTGCACCTGGACATACATAGGAGCAAGGACAACACCCTTGTCGATTCGAAAATAATAATAACAATAATAAAAAATAAGGAAAATAAATAATTTTGAAGTCACATTTTGCATACTCGATTAAAGGCTACTGTCCCTTGTGACGGATGTGTGGGGTGCTAATATCTTCCCTATGCGTAAACAACTCCCGAACCCTTTTTTTTTCAAAATTCGCAGACCTCTTTTGATTTTTCTAATGTTTTCCTCGAATAAATGTTGGTGGCGACTCCCACTCGTTTTCTCCATAGGAGACAAACATGCTTTTATTTATTTTCTTTCGTCGTCCCGTTGTAAGGTAGGTTGCGACAACATGTAACATAAATAGTAACAACTACCAAAAAAATACATCAACGTGAAAGAGAATATACTACCATCAGGAGTAAAATCACACAGGTCATACTGTCATGATGACCCGTAAAGCAAGTAGAGGGACAATTCTATAAGTAGTCTTCCACATCCAAACATTGAAATCCTCAAAAACAGCGAAGAGTGTGTGTTGTCTTGGATGCCACCTGAGCCACTAAGAAAATTTCATGGCAACTAATTTAGTAACTACTCAAAGCAAAAAAGCAAGAATATCAACAATCTCACCTCAATGCCCCCTCCAAGACCTTCAAATACATTTTTTAGATTTTCAGATGCATCCCAGACTTGAACAATTCCATGGAAGCACCGTGATGTAAGATGTAACATCCCATTTTTCGTAAAATAAATAAAAAGAGTTGTATTTAAAAATTAATAAAGTTTTTAGAAATTAAATAAATGAGAGAAAAGAATTTTTGTTAATTAAAATAAGGATTTCATAGTATTAGAAAATAAATAGAGTAAAATGATATTTCAGAAAATAAAGGGATGTTTTAATTAGTTATTTATTCAATGAAAGAGTAAAATAAAGTTTCTTTTTATAAAATAATAAAATAAAGAAAAATAGAGTAATTAATAGGTCGAGAGTATCCTAGTTATAAATAGAGACATATTAGGTCAGTTTTTACATTTAGGATCTACACTCTTTTTTCCTCTCAAATTCGTTTTTCCTTCTTCCTCTCCCAAAACCCTCCTTTTTCCTACATACATCCAAACATGTCTTATTATAACTATGATCTTGGACTCATTAGTCATTGGATCATCATAAAATTTGGACACTACCTTTGGAACTCATTTTTCCACATTCTCACTGTTGAGATTTGTGAAATAATGTCTACAGAGGGAGACATTCCTCTCGCACAAAGACAATGAAATTGAGGCTCAAATCCCTTCTTCTTCTCTCAAACGCTTGAAAACTCTAACAGAGCAATCAAAAGAAAAGCCTGAGGAAGCTTAGGGAACGACTAGAGACACTGTTATCGTTGCTGGCCTACACACGTTAGCTCGCTTAGAGGTAAGAGATGAGTTTATCTCAATTGAGGTTAAAATGAACATGTGTAGGGATTCTTAAAGGATCAAATTGGGGTTTATTTTGGAATATTTATGATTATAATTCTACCTTTATGGTTATAATCATGAGATTGGTATGTTTGACAGGCTAATTGATGTCCTAATGCAAATTAGTTGATGAAATTGAGCACTCTTGGTATTTTTTGTGTGTTTTTGAACCTATGATTTTAATTCCTTTGATTTTGATATGATTATGTGAAATTGTTTGAGGGATTTTACTCCCCATGTTGTGAGAAATATTTTTGTATAATTTGTTTGTGTTTTGGACATGATTTACTAGATTAGCATGATAAATTGTTATATTGGGATCATGAAATTGTGATTGAGATTATGTGTAAGTGATAAATTGAAAATGTGATGAATTGTGAGATACATGTGTATTGAGATATTGTATATTGAGTTGTGAGTTATGAATTGTACAATCATACAATTGTAAGACCCTTTAAGGACGATGAGTTTTTGCGTGATGAGTATTGTGATGGGATCCACTGTGGGAACCCGTTGAGTTGAATTACTTTGAGGCGCGACGAGTTAAAATGATTTTGAAAACAATTGAGTAGTTGTGCGTATTGCATAATTCATAGGTAAAGTCTGTGATTGTTCCATGTATATATTAATATTGTGTGATATGTATATGATTAATGAGGTGGTAACATGTTACTTTGAGATTATAACATTGTGATTGAGATTGAGTATATGTGATAAGTTAAGTATGTGTTAAAGTGTGAGAACACACATGTATTGAGAGGTTGTGTGCATTGAGTTATGAGTTATGAATGTTATAATCACACGACTGTAAGACCCTTTAAGGGTTGATAGGTTAATATATGACATGTATTGTAATTGGGTCCACTATGGGAACCTGACGAGTTGAAACACTTTGAGGCGCGACGAGTTAAAATTATTTTGAGAACAATTAAGGAATCGTGTGTTTTTTTATAGTTCATAGATAGAGTCTGCGTGTTAAAATGTTTTTCTGGATTGGACTTGAATCAGGAGGGAGAGACCTTGATAGACTTTTTGGAGTCTAGGCCTTGGGGGTAAATACAGCCGGTTTGAGTGCTCCTTTAAGCCTGTGCCGATCCCGCATGGTTGAAACATTCTTGCAAAACAACATGATCCTGACTAGTCTTCCTATGATTTTACCTAATGAGAGTGACCTGGCCTACCAGTGTGTGGTCTGTCTTGTCATGCACTCCTAGGCGCTCGATGAGGTTTTTCACTGACATCGTATCACATTGCATATAGGATTGAGTCTTATTGTATTTGTTGCATAATGCCTGTGTAATGACTATTGTGACTTGTTACGTGATGGTGGATAATGAATTGTGTGAGTGTGAGATGTGTTACTCTGAACACATGATTAATGTGAAGGTGTGGAATGTGATGTTGTGATTAAATCCTTAGGACAAGTGATGTTACACAATGAGTGGTAAAATGATGTGAATTGTGCTAAGTTGAGCTTGTTGTACTTATTATATGTGTGTGTGTGTGTGCTTCTGTTTATCTCTACCGATTTAGGAATGTGATAATTCACTCACTATGTCCTGTTTGTGTCACATTTAGTGGTATTAAAGCAGGTTGAACCTTTCAATCACGATGGAAATTCAATCACAAACTCAGAAAAATCAATAACAAACTCACGATGGAAATTCAGAATCTTTATGACCTGCACAAAATCAATAACAAACTCACGATGGAAATTCAATCAATTGAAAGTAACATGACATTACCAATCATGATGCTGAACCTATCCTAACTAGAAAAATACACATCCAGTAGTAGCTATTGTATCATGCAAATACCTTGAAGCTCGGAAGCTCAATCTCCCTTTTCACCAATCTTCTAGAGAAATCCTTTGCCATCACCACCCTTTGTAGCCACCAATGTCACATCTGTTGGGTTGCAGGAAACTGTGTATAATTCCCATGTACAAGAATCCAAGTGAGCGTGGAAATATAATAATACATTCCCTTGTAATAGAAAAAATTATTAGTCAGTCATCTAAATGGAATATTTGGCTTCTTGAAACACTAGGTTTGATTCAATCTAATTAGCTTAATAAGAATTTGGATAGCATCGGTAGAAACATAATAAACAAAAGAGTAGAAAACATCATAATCCTTAATAATATATATAAAATCAGATTAACAATGAAAAGGAATATTACAACACGTGCTTACCATCATCCTTGTAGTATGATAGAAGAAAATCACATATTTGATGAGGTATTTTCCATCAGGTGCATTAGACAGTTCATGAATTGCATTCACCATTCCAACTCTCTGGTATGGAAAAGCCAACCTTCCTTCCGAGCCTATTTAGAATGAAACTCGTGTGGTCAAAATATATAACAACAACACCACTAACTTTGTCAATCGAAACTCTATATAACCCACACCTCCAAATGGTTTACTGGGTATCATAACAAGCCAACAACACAAGCATAGAGACATTTTATACCTTTAATAATAGCTTTGATAGCATTGAACATTGTGTCTAATGCAATTGGATTGCTAAATTTTGGGCTCAGACTCTGGACTATAGCTAATGCCACATCCCTTCTCCCTTCATTAGCATGCCGAGCCTGTGCTAATACTATCGAAATAATTTTTGCAGCATACTTACTTAGATCAAGGTTAACATACTTCAATAGAATCCCGACAGACTCCAACATAATCTCTGGGTTATGTTTTAGCATTTTAACAGAGGATGGTATCATAAGACTTTGAAAATCTTCATGTGACATTTGCAAATAAAGTGGACAAAATGCTTCAGTAAGACTCTTTCTTGGCTTTTCTTTGGCACACAATATTGCATTAACATATATATCAAGAAATGTTGGCTGTAAGGAGCAAAGAACTACATCATACCCTATGAGGTTAACATTAACCTGATGCAAGCACAAACCGAAAAACTTATGCATACCCATTCACCTTGAATTCCCCAAATAAAGATGAAGATCAACTTGAGAACTCCAACAACATTAGTAATTCTGGACTATCCTTGAAAGGAATTCAACCATTTCTAGGCTTTTTCATGTAGACTTTATAAATATCCAACAACTGATAACAAGTATAAATATCTAAATTACACTATAATTTCTTATATGCATTATATAATCGAAAAGAAGGGTATCAAAACTCAAAAGCAAAAAATTGAGGAAGCAACACATGTAATTATATCCATAAGAGAAGAACATCATGGAGTGCACTTTGGTGGTGCCCTTTCTTCGTTGTTGTTGTTCCTTCCTTCTTCTATGGCGAGGAGAAGAATTTCCTAAACCCGAAAATCAAACCTGATTTCGACGAGCCGTAAAGGGAGCAAACATAGGGAGGCGAGGGAGGTCATCATGGTCATCGTTGGAGGAGGATGATGAAAGAAAGAGACGCGACGAGGAGATGGAGAGGGATTTGGCATCGGAGGAATTTGAAGTTAGTAGTTGCATATTTTTCGAGGAGAGTGAAGGTGACGTCGTTTTGTAGTGGATGAGATTTTGTAGGGATTTGGCCGAAGAAGGTGTGGCTTTGGTGTTGTTTGTGGCTTGGTAGAATTTTAATAAAATCCCTAGCCCTCCACCTTGCCTTCTTGCTCCCCCACACCCTCCCCCTCGTCTTGTATAAATGACAAAAAAACCTATGACGATGACGATGGTTTTAATAAAATCAATGTTAAGTATGTTATTTCGACATTGGTTTTTATTTAAACTGTCTTTAAATATATGTTTCAAAGACAGTTTTCATAAAACTGTCTTTGAAAAGTTAGGAATATTTACAAAAGTGCCACCTAGTAGGATATGATATCGGTTTTATTAGAACCGTCTTTGAATATGTGTCATAGAAAAACATTCTTGTAATAGTGTTGGGATTACTTTTAACTTTGTTAATTTTGTGAAAGTTTCATTAGTAAATTTAATAATAGAAAAAGAGACATTCATTTATGAAAGAAAAAACAAAGGCAAAAGAAAATGATGTTTAAATAGTGACATGAAGAATTTTGTTGGCAACCATTTTAATACTTAATTACATGCAATTTTTTGGGTTTACTTAATTGAACTTTAAATCTTGATTCAGTTGTTGAAATTTAATGTGAACAATTTTACACACATGGACTTCTCGACAACCATTTTAACTTGAAGTTGTCACGAAGTTAAAAGAAATGAATAAGAGAATTTTAGGCAAAGAAAATTCATTAAAAATAATGTGTTTCTCATGTAACAATCTCAAACTAACATTTCTCTTGTCAAAAACATCAAAGGGTGACTTTCACAAGAAAAAAAATTAATAATCAAAGGATGACTAGTAAAACAAAAAATCAATAATTATGATATTTTTTTGTAAGGTTAACCAATAAATATGATTTTTTGTATTAAAGTTGATTAATCAAATTTTTTAATAGAGATTATTCATCAATAAAGTTAGTACTTACTATACATCAATTTCATTTCATGATGACAAAAAATATAATGGTTACAATGAATATTGTACAACTATTTCGGTTTGCTTAAAATGTTCAATGAAGATAGTTTTTGAATTAATTTCCAAATGAGGATAAATCATATGGATCTCCATGACTTTAAGATAAGAAGTCGTAAATTTTGTGTGACTTCTTTTTTTATTTTTTTTAATTTATTTTTAATGAAGTCATAAGAAATATCATGATTTTTACAATTTATTTTAAGGAAAATCCTAACCATTTGAAAGTTGTGTATCTCCCTAGGATTTCTAACTTATTTATTTTCTATAATTATATATATATATATATATATATATATATATTAAAAAGATCAATGACTAGTTGTATATATAATGAAATAGATAAATCAATTTAAAATAAGCTTTAAAAATGTTCATTATATAAAATAGAAGGACATAATCATACTAATTATCCATATTACTGCTTAATATTGTGTAATTTTTAATTTTATGTCTATGATTAATTTGTATTGTTAATGTATTATGTTGTTTTTATTTTAACAAATATTTTTATTAGTAAATTATTTTTTGTCTTTAATATTAAAATATTTTTATCAAAAAAATTAATTAATAATATTATAAAAGTCATACAAAATTATTAGGTTACATGAAATAAGTTAGAAGCCGTTGGGTAAGACGCGACTTTAAAGGCTTTTGGATTGTCTGATTTTAGTTTCTTCAATAAAAAAAATACAATGATAAACTTCATTAAAAATAAATTAAACGAAATAAAAAAGATGTCCGTCAATTGAGAATTAATTCAAAAATTACTTCCATTTAATAAATTAAAAAAAATTGCCCCCTTAGATCAAGACACCTGCACTTGAACTATTTCATCATAATAGCGGTCGCTTATGAAGAAGGAATATAGGATCACAATTCAACAAGTGTCATAGAACATTTGGAAACTTTAAATTAATCTAACCGTTGTCTTTGAATTTTTGAATATTTGTTTTGACTTTTAATATAAGCAATTTTATATTTTTAAAATTCAATTTAAAATTAGTATATATTATTATCAAACAAACCATAATAATTGTAAATTAGAAGAAATAAGTACTAAATGCACAGATCAATTACATAAATATTTTCTGTCAATTTTTTTGAACAAAATTGTTTTAGTTTTATACATAATCTGAATTTGAAGTTTAAAAATTTAATTATATTAGAATTCAGTTAAAAAAATATTACTCATAACAACTCTACTCTTAAATAGAGTTATAAGTTGACTTGATGATGAAGAAAGAAAGTAAAAGATCATGTATTTGAATTTCTCCTAAAAAAAATCCCACTGTTGGAATAATATCAATTTAAATTCTTGGGATATGTTTGAATTCTCGTTAATTATTTAAAATTGAGTTAAAATATTAGTTGATATGATTTCAAATAAATATTACACATTTAGTATTACATTAAGAAAATGATTTTGTGTCTAAATTTAATTTTAAGTTGAAGAACCTTTAAATAATTTTATATTCAATAAATTATTGATATACTCAATTATATTTTTATTTTTTAAAATAAAAAAATTCAAAAAGACAAATTATTTTATTTTAAAATTAATTTTACTTAAAATAAATTTCATGCATTTTTTTAACCCTGGGAGAAAAAATTTAAAACTTTAATTTGACATCAAAGTAATCTTCATCTCATTGGATCACCCATTTTGATACAAAGTATGCAATATTTAGAGTCGCAACTACATATTTATGTTGAAGATCACATTTCAGATCTTAGTTAAACAATTTAAGTGTCGAACCATTTATATTAATAACTTTTAATATTTAAAATTATTTTTACAGCTGTTCACTCTAACATAAACTTAATATAAAGCCTGGATATCGAACAGAACCATCATGAAATCATCTATAAATCTGAATTCTGAAAGGGGAACGAGCACGACCACTTAAAATTTTAAAATATCTGACCAGAATACTTTGAAAAAAAGACAAAACGAATTGCAGGCATAGACTTTTGTTAGTTTTGTATCTACAAATATCGAATACGATGATGTAACCGATTGAAAGCCATTGTTAAAAAATATAATCAAGAAATTGATGATGATGATTCAATGTTTGAGATTGGAGAAAGAAAACTTGCGTGGCTCACAAAATTTGTAGAGAAAAAGGATTATGTATTATTATTTTAATTTTTATATAATTATTCAATTATAATTTACGATGTATAATAAATTTATTAATTTTAAAATAATTAAAATAATAATTTATTATTAAATTACAGTATAAATTTATTTTATATTTTCGGTGTATGGATATTAAACTCAAATTTCAATTCACAGTATAAAACAAACAAATACATCTTTTTCTCAAACTTTTTCAAGAAATTTCATAACCACCATTCATTTTTTAACTCTCTCTCATTCCTTTTGGCTTCATGATCATGGACCCCTTTTTTGTTTTCGGTGTCTTTTTTGCAATATAATTAAGTCTGAGTAAGAATCATTATCCTAAAGCTTGATCCATTAGGGTGGGGGCATGAAAGAATATGTTCTGGATTACATCATTTGTGTTGTCGTCAATCAAAGGTGTGTTCTGGAACCTACACATAATTTATTACCGTTTGTATAAATTAGAGCTTGTTGAGGGTGAAATGAAACAACTCAACCAAGTTTTGTGGAAATTGGCTAGTCACCCGACAACTCTCGTCCTTTTCTTGACATTATGCTATTTCCGCTTTTAACGATGATATGATGTGTACATAAAAATTAACTATTTGTGTCACAATGATGTGATTCTCACATAGTAGAGGATCTACCCATTTGCTTTCTGTGTGACTAGTACATATTAATCTTATTACCATGTTGGGTCTTCCATGTCTCTCCAAAGATGACTTTTTTTTACTTAAAAACTATAAATTAATTAATTATTTATGCAAATAAGACAAATCAAATATTATTTACACAAAATATATTTTATTGTGTATGGTGAGAAATCGATTTTGTAAGAATTGATGTTTAACCTAGCATGATATTTTTTCGGGTTAGTTAAGAAATAAGGGGAATCGATTTCTTAAATAATGTTTTTATTTTTATTTTTAGATACATTGAGAAAACAGTTTTTGCATTAATTTTTTTATTTTTTTTTAAATTTACTTAAAAAATTGGTTCTTGAAAAATATATTTCTTAACTGAGTTTTTCATTTTTAAAAAAAATTTAAGAATTTTTTTTAATTTTTTTATTACATATATATATATATATATATATAATTTTTTTTATATAAAAAATTAAATTTTAATTTGCATGTGTTGTTGTTAATTTTATATTAAATTTATTTTGTTTAAAATTATTTATAAATCTTTTTATCATGTTGTCAATTCCTTCTCACTACAAAACATGCATTTAGAATCTTTGTTATTATGGAAATGAAATAGTTATTCCTTAAATAAAACATTTACAATAGGTTACACAATTTGAAACCAACTTTATGCAGATAAATTGCATGATTAAAGAAGAGGAAAAAACTAAGAAAACTTAGTTAAATAATTCAGGGATTAACATGATTAAAGTATATAATTTTAAAAAAAAAGTGATAACTAATTTACACAATGACTATACAAATTAATTGCACATAAGAGTAATGATCTCATCAAGAGTTATTGATTTGTGCAACATGACAAGGATTTCAATTGGAAAGTATCCAAAAGTTGCATTCAACTCAATTGGACCTTTGGTATTAAATTTCGAGTAAATGAATTAAAACATTTTCCCCACATCATCGTTACGTTTGAACTTTATATAGTTGCATTCAACACAACCATCACTTACGTAAATTGGTAGACGGTTAAAAAGATCAAGTCAAATTCTGTAACTTCTGTTGGTGTAAAAAATTATTTTTCTTAAGGCATCAAGTGACGTGTCCTCACTTATTGTGATGACTTTTAGACTACTAGGACATTCAAACACTATCCCTTCATATGATAGAATCATGTCACCATCACAATACATGAGCGAATACACTTTCCATGTTTTAAGCAATAACGTAAATATCAGACAAAGGTGTTGTTGAATTGCATCTAACCGCTACTACTTTTTATATTAGGTGATCAACTGTTCTCTCGTGACTCAGACCAATGGTTGAGATCGCACCGATAATATAAACAACTTAGATTGCGTTTATATTTTATTACGGTTGGTTTTCTTATTTCGAAAAAAAATCAGTGTTCAGTCAAATTGTCTCATAAAAGGCATCGTTTAGTCACATCATCTCGAAAAAAGCAATGTGAGATCAAATTGTCTAGAAAAAAGTAATGTGGGGTCAAATTGTCTCGAAAAAAGTAATGTCTACTCAATTTATCTCAAAAACATGCAATGCTTAGTTAATAAATGTAGTGTCCAATCAATTAATAAGGGAAAATTGACATTCATAGTACACAATAATTTAGCAAGGACAATTAATGTCGTCTATGTCCACCAGTTCCACATCTGGGAGATTATTTGTTTCTTGTCGTTTGTCGATGAACTTATCCATATTCTTGTGGTTGAAGTTGTTTATCAGGAATAACAAGTTGCTCTCTTTGGATGAAATCATTAATATTTGGTTGATTTGTTGAAGAACTGCCAACAATAGTTTGGTGAACGGATGAAAACAAAAGTATGAGTATACTTTGCATGTACGCATAAGCAGATTCTAGTGTTAGAAGATATATACATATTAGGTTGCTCATGTAGTCTTCTTTGCTAGCATTGAAGAACTGCAGATTGTACCCATAATCATGATGATGATGTTGTTGTGGTGTGAATTCATATGATTGAGGAAGCGGTTGTAGTCCTTCATCATGCATGTTAGTAACAATTGGTGGGCTTTGCGGTGGAGGATGTTCTTTAGTTTCCATCTATGGAGTTGAGCGAGATGTAGTGGTAAAGTTTGGATGAGTTGCAAACCGTGTTAGACAAACTTTTGAATTTGCTCGATACTAGTTTATGTAATGACTCATATGTTCAAGTTTTCCTTGAATAGGTTGGTTGATTAACACATATTTGCATATTTCCTTCCAAATTGCAATTCACTATTGATGCTCCTATGCCCAATATGTGTCACTGTGTCCTCTCATGTCAGTTTGATGGAGTTTGTTAAGATTATGTGGTAAATTTGGTATGTCTTGACAAAGTTCAAATTGGAGCATGACCCTGTTAGTTTGCTACCATACTACCACTAGGAAACAAATTAAAGTGATACAAACACTCCATATTTTGGAATCCTCATATGCATTTTGGCATAAATGACGCAAACCCTTTGTAACGTAAGCATTCGGTGAAACTAAAAAAATAAATAGTTAATAATTTACAAAACAATGTAATTAACGTTTGAATAAATAAAACAAAAATAAATGGTTCAACCTTCTCGTTAAGCATGTTATCGAATTCTGATCTATAGCCTAAACCCAAACCATGACCTCATCATTAGTCATTGCGATTGTGTATTACAATGGCGTCATCACAACAACTAAACATAGTTCTATGTTTGTAAGTGGTTCACCAAAGATTGTTCAACTTGATAACATGTTACTTGATGCCTTGAAACAAGCTATTGGAAACAAAATTAGTCTACCAAATGATAAAGTGGTGATGGATATACATTTTCGATGCCCTGTATCATTTGTTGGTGATTGCTTTTAGTATAGGACATGCATATTGCAAGATGATGAAGAGATAATTACTATGTTTTCTATATTTGAGACACTCTCTAACCTCACATGCCTTAAGTTATATCTTACTACCACAAACATACCCACACCAACATTTGCACAACCACCACCAATTTCTGCAAGCTCTTGGAATTTTGAGGGTTTGGATGAATACCTCGATTAAGCAATGAACCTTGAATCGAGTATTGAAGACCCCTCCCTACAAATTATTCAATTGCTATTTTATTATTTAATGATTCGTAGTCGTCATGTGTGTTGTTCATTTTTGTATTACTGAGTGTTTGTTTCATAATAAAAATAGTCATCATGTGTGTTTTAAGGTCAAAAGTTTGAAGTTACCCTCATGGAATGAAATTTTGAAGTTTTAGTGATGGCAACTGCTTGGGGCACCCATCATTTTTGTTGGGACACCTAGCAATTTTTGAAAATGCCGAAATGGGTATTTTCGGTTATAAATAAGAGGTTTCGTTTTTCATTTTTGCAGCACCTTTTTTATTTCGGAAAATCTCACTCCCTTAGTGTAAGTTGCTTCCGTTAACCTACTTTTCCGAGCATTTTTTTGTCTCCGGTGGTGTATGTGCGTTGTTGACGAGGGTACGATGAAGTTAGGTGGTTATTCATCGTCGGAGAAGAAGAGGTACGTATAATTTTTTTAAAAACATATGGATTGACAATCCTTATGTTTCATACGGATTGGCAATCCGTATGAACCATAGGGATTGTCAATCCGTAGGTTTTTTTTTAATTGTAAATAAAATTTGTTTAATTATTTAATTTGATTTATCTGTTTAATTTGTTTTGTAGTGTATTTTTTTTGTAATAGTTTTAGCAATTTTAGAAATATTGATTTGGTGATATTATTTTATAGTGATATAAAAATAATAAAAATATATTTAGTAATTCGATCGGTGAAAAAATGATAATATATATAAACTTTTAAAAATTTCTAAAACTAACATTAGATTTCTTAAAAATGAATTGAAAATAATTTAGTAATTAGATTGGTAAAAGTAACATTAGATTGCTAAAACAATTTTGTGTATAGATTTAACTGAATTAAGTATTTACATGTTTAACTGAATTATGTATTTTGATGTTTATTACAGTGATTAATAATTAAACAATGTTGATATTTTATTGAATTATGTATTTATTAGAATTTATATGATATTTATTGAATTAAGTATTTATTAGAATTTATATGATATTTTAATGAAGATATGTAGTAAAAATGTAGTTTGTGGTTATATGATGTATAATACATTTTTATTTAATTTTTGTATAGAGTTATATTTGTGTCGATAACAAATGAGGTGATTGTATAATTTTTTTAAGTTGTATTTTTTTATCATTGAATTTGTTAAATGTTTTATTAAGATGGACGAAGAACAGTGGATGTATGATAGTATTATATATGAAGAAGTTGATATGAATGTTGAAAATGAGGAAGATGCTGGCATGAAAGTAGAACGTGTTGATTGCTCTGATGCCTTTAATACTTCTTAGGTATTTGTCTAATTTGTTGTTGGTACAATAATTATATTACATAAATGTTTATTGATCCCAAACCTTTTTTGAATTCTGTTATAGTTGTTTGCTAGTTGTGATGAAGTTTTACATTGGACTCGACCGATGACTCATGACATTGGATTTGTTGTCGTGATAATGACGTCAGACACCAATACTGGTGTTAGAGGCAGAGCCTTATTTCTGTTAATAGCTTGCGAAAGGAGTGGTGAGTATAGGCCTAAGAAGAATGATTTGGTAAGAACATGTACTGATAGTGGAAAATGTGGATGCCCATTTAAGTTGCGTGTGAAACCAGTTTTGGGAGGAGAAGGATGTATGGTGAAGTTAATTTGTGGGGTTCACAATCATGAAATGCCAAAGTTATTAGTTGGACATCCATATGCAGGTCGACTAACTAAAGATAAGAAGATTGTTGTTGTTGATATGATGAAGTCCATGGTGAAGCCAAGAAATATTCTTTTGACGTTGAAGGAGCATAATGCCAACAGTTATGCAACAATCAAACAAATTTACAATGCCAGACATGCTTACCGTTCTTCCATAAGAAGGAGTAACACTGAAATGCAACAACTCATGATCCTGCTTGATTGAGGTGAATATATTCACTGACATAGGATGAAGGATAATAATGTTATACGTGACTTGTTCTGGAGTCATCCTGATGCAGCCAAATTAACCAATTCTTGTAATTTGGTTTTTTTGATTAACAGTACCTACAAAAAAAATAGGTACAAACTTCCGTTACTTGGAAGGAAAATGTCTTAATAATGCTATTTGGGCTTTACAACAGTTTTAGGGTCTTTTCATGAAAGTTGATGCACTTCCTGGGGTTATTGTTATCGACAAAGATTTGTCTTTGATGAAGGTAGTGAAAACTGTATTCCCGGATGCTACAAACTTGTTGTGTCGATTTCACATTGACAATAATGTGAAGGCAAAGTGTAAAATCCTGGTTGCTCAAAAGAATGCATGGAATTATGTGATGGAGGCTTGGGGGAGTTTGGTTGACTATCTATGTGAGAGTTCTTTTGACGAGTACCTTAAAAACTTTGAAATGGCTTGCTCTCCGTGGCCTATGTGTGTCAAACATGGGTGATTCTGCACAAAGAAAAATTTGTGAAAGTATGGATCTACAAAGTGATGCGTCTAGGAAACACAACCACTAACAGGTATAGATATTGTTTTTTGTTTGTGTTGATTTGTTTAAGTGTTGACATAAATGAAAATGTTACGGTTGTTTATACATTGTTGTATATTTCATTTGTAGGGTTGAGAGTGCTCATTGGTCATTAAAGAGACTCCTACAAAACTCCTTTGGTGACATATGCAATGTTTGGGAAGAAATGAATAACATGATAACACTTCAACACACCCAAATTAAAACATCTTTTGAGATAAGCACACATGTGGTTGAACATGTGTTTAAAGTTACCTTGTACAAAAAACTAATTGGACTGGTATCAAGGTATACTTTAAATGAGATTACTGCTAAGTATGAGAGTGTACCTTATGCAGGCAAAAACCCTTCACGTTGTGGATGTGTCATGAAGACTACCCACGATCTTCCATGTGCATGTGAGTTGTCTAAATATGTTGCTGGCTCCATACCACTAGAGACAATCCACATTTTTTGGCGAAGACTTATTTTTTCAGATCAAGGGTTATGTGAGGCAGATGTGACCATAACTAAGGCGATGGAAACCATATCGAAATGACTTGAGCAGCTCGATGTTTTGTGGCAAAGTAAATTTGAAGACAAAGCTACGAGAAATTGCTTATCTTGATCTGAACTCTATGTGTCATCCTTCTGAAAAGGTGAAGACCAAAAATGCTGCAAAAAAGCCGCTGACCAAACAACAAAAGTGATCAAAACATGATCCGTCTTATTGGGAGTATGTTGATGCATTACACTCTGTGCAAAATAGTAATTCTTCAGTGAAACATAGTGCATCATCATCTGAGAACCAATATAGAGACAACATATTCCAATGTTGGATCAATTTCATCCATGCATCCAGGATTCTATTGAAAACATTATTGATGTCAAAGCGGATGGTAACTGTGGTTATCGCGAAATAGCTGCCTTATTGGGTATGAGTAAAGAATCATGGTCATTGGTGCGCAACCATCTGCATAAAGAACTCACAAGCTTGTTGGAAGAGTATATCAACCTGCTTGGTGACATAAAGAGATTTGAGGAATTAAAGCGTTCCCTACTTGTTGACGGATTATCTATGGTGCGTAAGTTTATTGTTATGTCACTTTTTTTTTTTAAAATAACATTTAGGTAACCACTATTTATTGTTTGTTACATGTAGGTTACCATAAACAAGTGGATGAATATTACGGATATGAGATATGTCATTGCTTCACGATACAACATGATCGTTGTTTCTCTTTCACGACAACAAAGCATGACATTTTTTTCTCTTAGAAGTCAACCACCATCAGATCCTTCAGTGCATCACGTAATATGCATTGGTCATGTGTATGAGAATCATTTTGTACAGGTAATTGCATAATTATGAAGTTAGTATAAATGCTGACAATGTAGTTGGTTATCTTACATTGAATGTATTTGTTGTTATGTAACATTTTTTTATGAGACCATTGTCCTTCACCACCATTGTCGTTGTTGTGGAATACAGATTGTCATTATCAGGCAAAGCAGTGACCCACCCTATACATATGTAGAATGCAACGTTACACAAATTTGTCTTGGTTGAAAACCGAATTTGTTGATTTAGGTGAAGAATGAACATAAAATATGTTATTTCCACTGACATTTCCGTAAATAATTATTTTGTTGACATTTCTGTAAATAATAATTTATTTCTACTAATTATTTTAAAAAGTTAATCCATAAGTAAGTACTTTGAAAATAATAAACATATGGTTTCATTAGCTAATGGACACGAATTTAAACATTACATTAACTTACAACATAGTTGAAACAAACAGAAAATGCATCAAAAACTACAATTAACTAATACTAATTTTGCATTTAATCATGTTGCGACCGAGACATGTCGTCTTCCATTTTGATTACCAGTTTACTAAAAATAGTTGAAATTTCTATTGGGCCAAATTGTTTCCAGTAATTAGACTGTACTAAGATCTTCAGCACGCCATCGTCAGTTTTCAGCTCAATAATTTCAAATTTGATAACTTTTTCTGAATACTCAAAATGACATGGCTGTCGAAAAAACAATCATCTTACCATTTGCAATTCATGAATACCATAAGGGGGAATCTCTTGAGGTGCAATTTGTTTGATCACATCCTTCAATCCATCGATGCTACATCCCGAAGGAATGTCAAATCTTTTTGGATTTTTTCCTGTGAACGAGTAACCCACAAAGTCGTGTTGGCGTGGCATGTTCCACCTCCCGTTGTAATATAGCAGAGCATCATGAGTAGGAGTCATAATGACTTGAAGTAAGTTTAATATACCATTAGGTGTTCTACCAATGGTACATAATAACTCAATCGGGCCAACACATGAGTATTGATCATTACACATTAATATTGTGTTAACATCATCATCATCATTTTTCAATTGCATAGATTGAAAGGCAAATTGGTTACATGATCTACGAATGACTACCGGTAGTAAATTTCATCCAAATATTGATCGTCAGTTAGTTGAAGGGTATTGTGCATTCTACTTTTTAGTGTTTCAAAACCACAATCATTAGGTACTCGAATGGGTATCGGAGCAAAACTTTGGAAATAAACACCAGATTCGTTGTAAATAATCGAGCCATTCGGAAAAATAAAAGCTAATTTGGAGTTGACAATGGTCTGGCTGCTTGTTTTTCCCAAAAATGCCATAGTTCCTTGTAAAATGTGGTTTCTAAAGATATATTGGGCAAGAATGTGTGATTTTTGAGAGTGTTGGTGTGGTATATATAGATGTTGTTCACTGAGACAGCTTGTGTTATTTTTTTAAATAGACGCGTGCCACTTCCTATGTGTTGTCAAGTACAACAATGTTGTGTCATGCTTTAATTTTGCATCAGACATGCATTGTTACTATCAGAACTAAAACAACTGAGTAGTCATTTCTATGTCAGTACGTATGTGTAATATTCATTTTTTTAAATAGACGCATGCAATTGAAAGAGTGTTGTCAACTTTGAAAATGATTTATGATGCTTCAATGTTACAAAAAACATACATTTGTAATTTGTTATGGACGAATTAATTAATTCCTCAAAGCAACTTTAACGGATAATTAATGATAAATGGATGACAAAAAATTGTATAACATAATTAAAAACGTGTCTGTAAGTAAGGCACCAAAATTATAAATTAACCAAATGTTACTGTCAATACATAAATGTACCAAATAAATAAATTATCCAAAAAGTTAAAATTGACATATATAAGAAAAAAAAAACAACTTCAATGACTGTCTGTACGCTGCCTATGCCTCGATCTGTGACCTACAGTTGGCTGACTTATGTAACTTCTTGCGATGCTCAAACATTCTTCAGCAATAGTATAGGCTTCTGTTCCTTCGGTCAGGATCCTCAGGTTCAGAAGCCTCTCCAACTTATCAGCAATTGCTACCTAACCATCCTAGTAAGTGAAAAGAAACAAACATAACAATTGTTAGCAATAAAATAGAATAGAAAACAACAAACACAAAATACCAAAAAAATATATTACCACTGCATGTCCAGGATGATGCACATCAACGTCTGCTCCATCAGGTGCCGCTGCCCCCACCGGTTGCTGATGCACATCTGGTTCAACAAATGTGTCATATTGCTGAACCGACGAAACTCTAGGAGGATCCCCTAACTGTGTTGGAGTCATGAATGAATGCAAAATCATGTAGAATCACTCCATGTAATCTAATGAATATTGGCCAGACACTACACATATTTTCCCTACAGGTGCAATGTAGTCACCGAACTGCATCCATCTATCATCCATTTCTTCAACAAAAACCGAAGGCATAGTAGGATGTGGCAGAATAGTCTGGATGTATCCAAATTATCGTACAACCCTCTCCGGTTGATGAATGACCATCAAGGGACCCCATCAGAGATGGCCGGAAAATAATGAGATGACCTCAAATTCTCTAAATGAATGGTGGTCATCATATGAAATCCAGCACACTACGTCAGGGGTTAGTCTGTTCAGACGCATGCGATAAGTCAACACGGGCAGTGCCTTGCCAGAGGTCCATTGGCATGCACGCGGTCTCCTTTCATCATAATCCTTGGCAGCTAAGGCGAAACCAACTGATGGGAAATGCTCATAGATCCAATACTAGATAAATTTTTCAAACATATTCATTAAAATAATTGACAACATGTATTAACCAATGCCAATGAAAAAATGTTTTATTAACATTTGAAATAACCTATAACAGAGTGGTATATCCTGCAAGCTGCCTCATTTAAATTATCATACATATGCACAATTGCAGCAACACCCCAAGCGTAAGTCCCACTCTGCGTCAAGTCAGACAGTACATCCAAGAATATCACATGCACGTGTGTGGCACTCTTGTTAGAAAAGAGTGTGCACCCAAGCAGATGTAATAAATACGCTCGTGCTGCTACAATCAGTGACATGCCTCGATTTTTGTCTGATACATGTCTCGCAGCCACGATAGTCGAACACAAGAGCGATGACATTGAATTGTCTCAGCTCTCGCCTTTGCAGCGCTGACCTCGAGTAATTCCACCAACATATCGGTAGCGTCGTCAAACATAACAGGTGGTTGCTGTTGCTCTTTATTTAAATCCTCTGTGACCGTAGGAGGATCCTTGACAACACGCGTCTATTGTCGTTGCCTACTGGCAGATGCGGTAGGCCTTCGCCGTTGGAGGCATCATTATCATCGTCACTCACCTTTCTCCTCCCCAAGGTTTTTCCTATTGCTCAGCCTAAAGCGTGTTCAAGGCCTCTAGTTCTAACCATTCTCTGCACAATATTTTTTTTAACTAACAAATTTAAAATATTTTAAATTTTCGTTTAAATCATTTTTTAAAACAAACAATTTTAATATATTTTCAATTTTAGTTTCAACAATTCTTTTAAACTAACTAAAAAATTTATTATGACTTTTAAATATTTGTTTCAATATTTTTTTATAACTAACAAATTTAATATATTTTAAAATTTGGTTTCCATCATTTTAAAAACTAATAGTCTTAATATATTTTAAATTTTGGTTTCAATATTTTTTATAAATACCAAATTTAATATATTGTTAAATTTGATTTCAATCATTATCTTATACTAACAATCTTATCATATTCTAAAATTTAAATTTTGGTTTCATCAAATTTTAAAATTTTAAATCAGTTTTCATTTAAATTTTTGTTTCAATCAATTTTTTCAAACTAATTAAAAATTTTATAATTTTAAAATTTTTGGTTCAAATAATTTTTTTTATAACTAACAGATTTATTGTATAATTAAAATTTATGTTTCAATATTTTCTATAACAAATTTAAATTATTTAAAATTTTTGTTTAAATATTTTTTATAACTAAACAATTTAAATTATTTTTAATTATGATTTCAATATTTTCCATAAGTAACAAATGTAATATCTTTTAAATATTTTTTTTTCAATTTTTTTAAAAGTTAAACAAATATAATATTACAATATTTAAAATTATTTTTTCACCAATCTAATTTTAGTTTTAGCAATCTAATCTAATCTAATGTTAGTCTTAGCAATCTAATCTAATCTTAGTAATAACTAAAATATTTTTTTATAAATAAAATCAATACTTAACAAATAAATCGGAAAAAGATATAAAATTACACTAACTATCGCGATATAAAACAATTTAAATAATAATTAAACAAATATATATTCAGAATGTAAACAAAAATTTAAAAAGAAATTAGAAAAAAATGAAAAAATAATAATTTCAAAAATTAAAAAAAACTAAAAAAAAAACACCATACGGATCATCAATCCGTATGACCCTTACGGATTGCTGATCCGTATGGTGTTTTTTTCGAAAAAATGCCATTTTTAATGTCGAGATTACTTCAAACAACAACATCAAACCAATATCAACAACATCCAAAATAATACAATCATTCAATAAAACAACAACAATGAATCAACAAAAATAGGGAACAAAGAATAACTTACCTCGAAGAAGATCACGCAACGAAGAACAAGAAGAAGAACTGTGACCCAGGAACAACCACGAACCACCAACAACAACAACAAGCAGAAAGAAGCAATGTGCATGAGAAGCAGAGGAACAAGAAGCAAAGAAGTAGAGGACGGAGAAGAAGCAGAGAAGCAAAGGACGAGGAAGAAGCAGATGCAGCGCTTGAGGAAGTGACTTGTACGGACGAGTCACTGTTCCTTTTTATATTAAACAGGTGAAGGGCATTTTAGCCCTTTTACCTATGTTGCTGGGTGTCCTAACAAAAATGCTGGGTGTCCAAAGCAACACCCTTTAGTGATTTATTTTCTTGTTTTTGGCCACTTTGTTAATGTGTTTTAAGGCTAAATGGAGTCTTAAAAGTTTTATTATTTACTTCATTGACATGAAAACTACAGGAATGAAACATTATTTAAACCAAAATAACTGATACATATAACAATCTAGGTGTCAAAAGTTCTTTTCATGGAATAAAATTTTGAAATTTTAGTGATTTTTTCTTGTTTTTGGCCACTTTGTTAATGTGTTTTAATGGAGTCTCAAAAGTTGTCTTATTGGCTTCATTGACATGAAAAATATGGAATGGAACATTATTTGAACCAAAATAACTGATACACATAACAATTTAGGTGTCAAAAGTTGTCCTCATGGAATAAAATTTTGAAGTTTTAGTGATTTTTTCTTGTTTTTGGTCACTTTGTTAATGCGTTTTAAGGCTGAATGGAGTCCCAAAAGTTGTCTTTTGGCTTCATTAAATGAAAACTTTGAAATTCCATCGTCTTTTTTTTGGAATTTTAGACCATGTATTGATGGGTTTCAATATTACAAGCCGATTGTTCAGGTTGATGGAACATGATTGTAAGAAATGTACAAGGGGACCTTCCTTGTGGTAGTTGCACAAGATGACAATAATAAGACCCTTCGAATAACCTTTTCCATTGTCAAGAGTGAAACAACAGAAGCATGAATCTTCTTCCTAAAAAATTTAAAAGGTCATGTCACTCCACAAGATGGTCTATGTTTGATTTCAGATATACACAACTTAATAAAAAGTGTCTACTGTGGGTGGATGACATAAAATCCCATGCATGCGTTATACATTTGACGCATTGCACAAAATTACATGAGCAGGTTCAAGAACAATGACATAAAAAACTAATTGTCAATATAGGTGAGTGCCAAACTTCATTCTCTTTATCGTAAAAATCACTTAATTTTGTACTATGAATAATAATTGAAATTGTCTATTTATAACTACTCATAATGTGCAAGGACAAAGCCTCAATTCAATCACTACTATAACACTTTGAGGGGGGAGGCATGAGTTGAACTAGCAATTAATTGGCTTAGGAAGATTTCGCGAGAAAAAATGGACTCTTGCATGGGATGGTGGCCGACAATGGGAATACATGACCACCAATCTTTTTGAGTCGATTAATTTGGTACTCAGGAAAACACAAAATCTGCCAATGTGTGTTGGTAAAATCAACCTGTACAAGATGTAATACATTGTTCAACCAAAGAGAAAGAGTAGTTGCAACAATGATTACATTTGGTCAAGTTTCTACACTAGTACTAAACAAGGCTATGGAAGATGCATGGAGAAAGAAAAACTCTCACATTGTTCTTGAGTTCAATCGATGTGACACACAGTTCTTAGTCCAGGAGACAATTAACCCGAGAGAGGTTTGGCCTGTTGGAAATTTCACGGTTAGGCTGGATGAAAAATGGTGTGACTATGGCAAATTCCAAAAAGTGAACATGCCTTGTTCTCATGTTGTTGTTGCTTGTAAGCATGTTCACCATGAGTATGAGAATTACAAATATCATGTGTATACATTGGAAAGTATCTCCAACATGTACAAATGATTGTTTGGAGAATTGCATAATGAAGCATATTGACTGTAGTGTCACGAATCAAGAATCTTCCCTGACCCAAAGATGATAAGAAATTTTAAAGGTTATCCTGTCTCCTCTCATATACACACCAAAATGGTTATTCGAGAATTGGGTCAACCTAAATGATGTTCCATGTGTTGCATTCCAGATCATTCAAAAAAAAAAGAAAATTCTCCTACCATGTAGGCTTAAGCCAACAACGTTAAGTTTATGTCACATTGTTTGTATTTTAAAATTTTTATTTTATTGTTTCAAATTTAAATATTTTGTTCAATTGTTTATAACTTTATATCTATTTTGTAATTTAAATATTTTAGTTCAATTCAACTTGTTGGTTAAATATGTTTTTTTTTAATTTCAATTAAGTTGTTAATTAATTATGTATTTTATTAATCAAATAAAATAAAAAATACAAAATATTTGAACCCTTGAATAAATTATAAAACATAAAATATACAAAAAAGTTACGAACAACATATGCAGAATAATATTATTTTTTTAAAAACAAAATATAAATATAGACAATTAATAACACAACAAAAATAAAAAATAAAATACAAAAGAAAATTTAAAAACAAGAAAAAAAAGAGTTAAGAATTCAGTTCCTTTGGAATCAATTTCTTAACTGGGTTGAAAAAAAAGTGTGATGTTGAGAATTTTTTTTCAAGAATCAATTTCTCAATGTGCATAATTTATATCATCTGTGTAAATAAAATTTGAGTTGCATTATTTGTGTAAATATTTTTTTTTGTATTTTTGAAGTAAAATAATCAAGATCATGCTCCTTTGAAGTCCATCTTGTGCTTTAGAGAGTAAAATACATATATCTCTACCTTTTGTTATATTAATGGTCCATATCTTTTCAATCTTAATGCCACCTTAGACCTAATCTTGAGGGTTATTTCAAGGGATGGCTGGGCCCATAATTAAAGGAGCTCAATTTTTTTTTTAATGTGATGATTTTTTATTCCTTTGGCAATAATTTAATTTGATCGCTTTCAATTATATATTAATTTCAACTTATCTAAACATTAAATATAACAAAATTTTAATTTCCTCCATAAAATTAAAATTCCTTTTTCATGTTATATTTTGTATTAATATACATTTTTAGTAGAGAAAATATTATGTATATAATAAAATCTATCATTTTAATGAAATTACATGTCTATTTTTTTAATGGAACATATGCTTATATTTTAAGCTTAAATACAATTTTGGTTTATCTATTTTTCTTAATCTGTAATTTTGGTTCCTCCATTTTTAGATAGAGTCCCTTTTCTGTCCTCCCCCCTTTCCATTTTAGGCCTATGAATTTTTTTTTTTTACTTTTTATTTTGGTTCAATTGAAAATTAAATGACCTTGCAACTAACATTAAAGCAACAATTTAAACAATTTCTGATTATCATTTCATTCACTCTTACTATAAACAATCAGATATAGTAACAACTAACTACATTCATATGTAGGTATTGACCTTGCAACAGACCTTAATATTAAATTTTTCAAATTTCGTTAAATATAAATTACTTTTTTTTAGCAAAAAACCCTGATAATACACACACACATACAAAACACTTGGTAGGGGGGGGGGGGGGGGAGGAACCAAACCCAAGGAGAAGCCTAGGAAAACTTGTAAAATGGAAGCCCTTACCTTTACCTATGGAGCTCATTCAAAAGAAAATCATGGTGAAGAGTCCCACCAAAAGAAACCAAAATTACAGGTGCTAAAAAAGGCTAATATATCCATGCAAGCATTCCCTTTGTGGTAAATATGAGTAACTTTAAAATAGAAAAAATGATATACAATGAATGCCATTTAGCCAACGGTTTATCAAGGACAAGAAAACTATGTCTGGGGACTTAAAAGGTGGAAGAAAGAGCATCGAGTCAGTTTCTAGCCAAAGGTGACTCCAAGAGTTTTCCACAACTTTCTCTATAACAGGGATAGCTGCCATGACATTTGCAACAAAAGCATTTTGCACTTCTAAGCTTTGCATGAAAGCTCAAATGAAATTTAAATCACAATCAACAAAGAAACCACCAAAACTAGCGAGACTAAGGCTTCTCCTTGTAGCTCCATCAGTGTTGCATTAATGGTTGAGAATTAGCGACATTCAACCAAGATTATTCTATCCTTAGAGATAATCCCAATTAAGTACTTGATTCATGTTCGAGTTTCAACAAGGCTCCCCAAAATACAAGTTAATTCCTGAATTCATCTATTAGATGATTAATCAAATAAAATCATTAAGTACAAAAACAAATAAAGAACTCAAGATGGACTACTGAATTGATTGAATTAAAAGCAAAATAAGGTCCATCCTTTCCTCTCCTAGGTGGAATAATTTGCACTCATAAAAGTAATACAATGAAACCTAGAGGGTCTAATGGAATAATGGAGGGGTCTAGTAGGTAATAGTATAAAATATAATTCTAAGAACTGTTTGAGACTTCTACACCTTTACAATGAATGACAATCCTCTTATTTGTAAGATTATAGATAGGTTTAATTAAGGAGATAATCACAAGAAATTACAAAAAAATAATATCTTTAATTAATTCAAATAATTATGTTCTTCTTCAGCTGATTTATCCTTGAAAAATATCTTGATCTTGATTTTCCTAACTTTTATTTTCAATTTTGTAATTTCTCCTTCAAGAACTTTTTTCTGATTTTGGGCCTCTAGAGCTCTTCTTGTGTTTGCTAAGTTTTTGAAAAATATCATGTTTTTGCTGAAAAACTATCAAAAATTAATTAAAATTAGATAAAAATAAAGTTCTACCTAAGACAAAGTAAAAACTAAATTTAAAGCTAATTTGCGCTACTAGAAAAAGACATTTAACATCGACACATTAACATCGATTTTATCAACGAAAGGGCGGTTACATAATTATAAATAAAATGAGTTCGTTAACATTAGTTTTTGAAAAATCTATGTTAACATTGGTTTTTGGAAAAACCGATTTAACGAAGACGCGTCAACATCAGTTTTTACAAAATTAATGTTAACGAAGCTATGTTAACATCGGTTTTTCTTCGGTTTTTGAAAAACCGATGTTAATGAAGCCACATTAACATCGATTATTGAAAAATCGATGTTAACATGGTGATGTTAATATTGGTTTTTCCAAAAACCAATGTTAACATTTTTTATGTTAACGTCAAATTTTACCCAAAACCGATGTCACCACCTACATTTAAATGTCTCGCGCCTCCACTCACAAAACCCTAGTTCTCTTATGACTCTCTCCCTGCTTACTCCTCTCGCTGTGCACTATCTTCCTCTCCATCTCTGCTCCATTTCTCGTTGCCTCTCCGTTACCGCTTGTGTCGTAATGGTCCACCTGTCGTGCCTCTCCCTGCTTACTCTACTTCTCTCGCTTGTGCACTGTCACAAAACTGGGTATGAACCCTTAAGTCCTATGATTCATTGTTTGTGTTAGCGCAGCCCTTGGAGTCTCTCGTTGTTTGTTTATATATGTTTATATATAGCCCCTGATGAGGGCTTTGTATATTTGTGATAGTAGCCCATATAGTCGCATTTCCAGCTACCGTGATAGCATCCCTGTTTTGGCTATTTGTGGTAGCCATGATAGCATCCCTGTTTCGGATATTTATGATTGTAGCCAAGATAGCATTTCCAGAGGTACCATCCCTGGTGTATTACTCACCAAAAGAGAGAAGAAAAAATTATGTTGTTTCAGAATGATGTAGTCAAACCATGGGAAAAAGGGGAGAAAATATGGAAAATTTTGTGAACTGTTATTCATTCTTTCTAATTTCATACTTAACTATATCTGATATTACACAATGAATTTAGCCATAGCATCACAGTATCACTAATGCCTTATCCATGGGTATGCCTGAATAAGCATACTAATATTTTTGTCAAATTTATTATCTGTTTGTCAAGATTTGGGGTGTTGATCTTTAGCATTGCACTAGTTATTATCACCTTTAAAATACTGCAGCTTAGGGTCGAATGAGCAAGAAATTAAGTAATTAACTATTATTAGAGCATTGATGATTATTATGTAAAAATATTTATGTATATACATACAGTGGGGGGAGAAGGTACTTTGACAAACTTTACTGAGGAAAGTGAGTAAGTTTGGGTTTTAGAGCATGAAAAACACTGAAGTTGCGGTCTCATTTGAGAAAGTTGAGTAGGCAAGCACTATAACTAATCCCTTTAATCATTCTAACCATGGTCCCCAGCACAAGTTTGACTTGTCTACTTTTGATTAAACTATGGATTGGCTGATGCGTATGAATTGCTTCTTGATTACATGGTGGGGATTGTGTAATTACGCAATGCATGAGGGGAAAGTTTGTCATTCAAAGAATGCATGGTTCAACTAAAATTTATATGAAAAAACAGAAAACTGCATTGAAATACTTATTTTCTTTGTCATTCAAAGAAACTATGTAGGCAAATCCATATACAGCTATTGTTGTTAATTTTTAAGTCCTTAAGAGTTAGGAAAAGGTTCCGTGCATCCTTTAGGACGAATTGTATTGCATGCACTAGCTAGGAATCATAAAACTGCCAAAACAGCATAAGGAAGCTAGCCCTTCCTACCAAATTTGACAAGTAGTAGCAGTTAAAACGTAAGTTTCTCTTCACAGCAGGAGAAAATAGAAAAGAAGAAAAAAAAGAGCGAAAAGAAAAACAAAAAAACTAGGGTGACCCATGTGTGTCCTCGTGATCTTTCTCTCTGGCTGTATTTTCTTGTGCCTTATTATTCGTTCTACGTACTTCTGACATTTATTCCCCTATAATAAGTACTTGTATATGAGTTTAACAGAGGTTATTATAAACTTGTTATAGTTTTATTTCAATAAGTTCGACTGGATATTTTATAAAAACAACTTAAAGGTTTTATAAATATAATTTAATCATATTAATTTCCTCTTCAGTTATAAAAACGATATATACTCAATACTTATATAATAAACATTTATTTAATAACAATATTTTAATTAAGTTATTTATCAAATATATATAAAAACAGCTTAATTATTAGTTTTTTTCATCACTTTGTTGGTGTCCATTTTGTTTGTTTGTTTTGGGAAATATTGTCTCGGATCAAAGCTTGTATTAGTGCGTAATTATGACCCTAATGATTTTTATACGGAAATAATGATAACACGTTTTTCCTTGTCATCCAAAAAGTCATGCTTTTTTTTTTTGTGTGTATCAACTATACAAAAGTTAAACACAAAGCAAACCTTTTTTTTAGTGTGGGCCGTATTAATTTTCTTCTGAAATTTGGTCTTGCTTAATATTTTTTTCATTTTTAAATTCTATAGAAATCCTCTAATTTATGTGCTTTTGTTATGCCGACTACCATTTTTAGTTGTAAAACATGTTGCAATTATTTTTTGATTTTTATGTTTTCAATATAAACTTTGTGAGTATCACAAAGTTATTAGATGGATCGAAGTTGAATGAACGCAAGTCACATGAACCCTGCATATGAGAAATGTGTGAAACAATTCTTGCAATTTGCTTCCGAAAAAAGTCGACTGAATGAGGACGAAAAATATTTTTGTCCTTATATAAATTGTTTGAATGGGAGACAACAAGTACTAAAAGACATACATGAACATCTTCTGTGTGATGGGATTAAGAAGAATTATACGACATGATGAATTGACAGACATGCACAGGAGGGTCCCAATCATAACCGGTTGATGTAGAAATGGGATATCACTTAGATGAAATGATTTGTGATCTTGGATAAGAGTCTTTTCAACAAGCACATGCCCCTATGTATGATACATGCAAAGTTATTCAAAGAAGCCTTTGTATCCAGGGTGCAAGAAGTCTTTGATGCTATTGCAGCGGTGTTAAGTCTGATTAATGTCAAGGCCAAATATGGGTAGAGTGACAAAAGCTTCACTTCACTGCTTTAGGTGGTGTAGGATATGCTTCCAGAGGAAAACACGTTGCCAAAAATATCAGGCAAAGAAGATACTGTGTCCGATGGGTATGGAGTATAAGAAGATTCATGCATGCCTTAATGATTGCATACTGTACATACATGAGTTTGAAGAAATGCAGAAGTTCCCCAGGTGTGGGGTATCACGGTACAAAGTGAAGGATGATGATAAGTGTAGCTGTGATGAAGGCACTAAGAAAGGTGATGCAATCCTACCCCCCAAGGGCATTGTAGCTGTGATGAAGGCACTAAGAAAGGTGATGCAATCCTACCCCCCAAGGGCATTGGATAGAAGACTCAAATAAAATTGAGCTAGAGATGCAAGAGAAGGCCCTAAGGTTTTCATGAGCCTTAGGGTAGATTTTGGGCCCATGGGCTAAGTATGAGCCCACTTATCTTTGTACATATTAGATTAAGGTTTTATTATTTTTGAGCCTTGTATTTAGGTCTCCATAGTGTAGGGAGGGTACCCTAGTAATGTATGATTTTTTAGCCCTTGTATTTTAGGGCACCTAGACTAGTTTTTGTATCAGGGGTAGTTTTGTAATTTTACATGCATTAGTGCACTATTTGATGTGTGTTGGGAGATAAATTTAATTGAATTGGGAGAAGCCCAATTCAATTAAATTTTGGACCATCTTAAGGGGGAGGTGAGCATTTGCTTGCTACACCCCATTGCCACATTATATAGTCACACTTTGTGCATGTCCTTCATGCTTTACATGTCTCATGACACCTAAGCACACTTAGTGGAGAATCTTGAACTTGATCTTGGACTAGTGGGCTGAACCATAGCTAAAATTCACTAATCATATTAGTGAAATTTTGGCTTCAAATTTGACTCCACTAATTCAAATTAAATTCAAGTGAAATTTGAATAGAAATTCAAATTTCCCTTCAATTTTGTGTGACACTTAGGCTATAAATAGAGGCTTTGTGTGTGCATTTTTTCAACTTTGATCATTTGAGAATTACACTTCAAAGTTCAGACCTCATTTGGGGCATAAAATTTCGTGCTCCTTCTCTCCTTCTCCCTCCACTCATTTTCTCCTATCTTCAAGCTCTTATCCATGGCTTCCTATGGTGGTGAGCTTGTTCTTGACTCATCTTCCCCTTGAAGTGACATCTCCAATCATCTTTCTTCCTTCTCCATTCCGCTTCCATTGATCTTCAAGAAGCAAAGGACTCCATTAATGAAGAAGATTCAAGGCCCACAAGCTCCACATGGAGCTACATCAAAAGGCCCTCCAGCGAAGGTGTTAAAGTATCTTATGGTCATTCCAAGGTTCAAGCGTCTGTTTGCTAATGCAAATGACACAAAACACCTTACATGGCATGTAAATGGGAGAAATTACGATGGAATGCTCTACCATCCGACTGATTCCTCTAAGTAGAAAAAGATTAATAGTCTATATCCAGATTTTGGCAAAGAGACAAGAAATCTTAGGCTTGGACTTGTTAGTGATGGAATGAATCCCTATGGCAGTTTAAGCACTCAACATAGTTCGTGGCCTATTTTGCTAGTAATTTACAACTTGCCACCTTGATTGTGCATGAAGTGAAAATACATGATGTTGTCTATGATGATATCGGGCCCAAGACAACCAGGAAATGACATTGGTGTTTATCTCAGTCCCTTGATTGAAGACTTGACAAAGTTTTGGGATGAGGGGGTTGCTGTGTTTGATGGGTATCGAAATGAGACATTCAAATTGTGATGCTATTTTGTACCATTAATGACTTTTTAGCATATGAAAATTTGAGTGGATACAATGTTAAGGGCCATTGTGCATGCCCTATCTGTGAAGAAGACACAAGCTACATACAGCTAAAACATGGAAGAAAAACAATATACACTTGACATCAAATTTCTCTAAAAGCTTATCACCCTTACAGGCGATTGAAAAAAGCTTTTAATGGAAGTCAAAAGCATGATAGTGCAATGATACCATTAACTAGTCAACATGTTCTTGAGCGGGTTGAGGGCATCAATACTGTATTTGAAAAGACCCAAAAGAAGGGAAAAAAAGTAAAACTTCCATATGGAAGAAAAGTTCGATATTGTTTGATCTTCCATACTAGTTTGATCTAGATATAAAACATTGTATTTATGTTATGCAGGTCGAGCAAAATGTGTGATAGAATGTGTGATAGTATCATCGACACACTTCTTAACATTCAAGGTAAGACAAAGGATGCTTTGAATACTTGCCAAGATCTAGTTGAGATGGATATACGAGACTAGTTACATCCAAGGTCTGATGGTAAGAAAATATACTTGCCTCTAGCTTGTCATAATTTGTCTAGAAAGGAAAAGATAAGTTTTTGTCAGTGTCTGCGCCGTGTCAAAGTGCCATAGGGATACTCTTCAAATATTAAGAGCCTTGTGCAGTTGAAAGATCTAAAGTTAGTTGGCATGAAGTCTCATGATTTCCATGTCTTGATGCAACAACTGTTAGCTGTGGCGATATGTGACATTTTGCCTAACAAAGTAAGGCATGCCATAACTCGCCTTTGTTTTTTCTTAAATGCCATATGTAGCAAAGTCATTGATCCCCTCAAGTTAGATGAGGTTGAAAATGAGGCTGTTATTATCTTGTGTTAGTTGGAGATGTATTTTCCTTCTTTGTTTTTCGACATCATGGTTCACTTAATTGTTCATCTGGTGAGGGAAATAAAATGTTGCGGTCTTGTTTATTTATGGTGGATGTATGGTTGAACGATATATGAAGATCTTAAAAGGTTATACAAAGAATCTACACTGTCCTGAAGCATCTATTGTTTAAAGGTACATTGTGGAAGAATCTATTGAGTTTTGTTCTGAGTACATCGAAAAGGCAAAACCTATTGGGGTTCCAGAGTCTCGACATGACAAAAGAGTGGGAGGTAAGGGTTCAAGAGGACTACATGTTATCACTCCAAGTCTAGAAGAGTTGCAACAAGCTCATTTGTACATACTGAATAATAGTAATGAAGTTTTGCCATACATAGTTCATCGCGAAGCTTTAGTCAAGGAAAGTAACCCCAAAATGACCAAGAATAGGGAGTTGAAAGAGCATAACAAGACTTTCTTAAATTGGTTTATAGATATAATCTTTAGTAACGATAATGCATCTGAAACATTAAGGAAGTTAGTAGATGAGCCTAAAAGAAATGTTATAACTTGGCAAGGATACGATATCAACAAGTATTCATTCTACACAAAATACAAGACGATAAGAGTACAATGCAAAACAGTGGTGTTAGTCTAAGGGATGAACCTCAACACTTTGCTATTGTACATGATGACAACCCTCTTGTAGCTTCCATGCCTTACTTTAGAGTCATTGAAGAAATCTGGAAGGTTAATTATGCAAAATTTAGTGTCTGTGTTTTCAGGTGTAAGTGGGTTGATAGCAATATCGGTGTGTGAATCGATGATTTCAGATTTACTATGGTAGATCTAAAGAAGCTCGCTTATCAGAATGAGCCTTTCATCATGGAAAAACAAGCTAAATAGGTGTTTTATGTTCAAGATCCTTGTGATGAAAGATGGTCATTGGTTCTACATGGAAAAACAATTGGTGTTAATATTGAGGATGATGATTCAATCATTGATACTTGTCCCAGTCCTTTCTCTAGACAAATGCCGACTAACGTCAATTGAGAAGAAGAAGTTGACGACACTCTCGCAAATTGTAATGATCATGATGAAGGAGAATTAATTAACATCGTATAATGTAATTTATTTTATATTTTCTTGCTTTGTTAATTTCAATTACACAATATAGTTTTCAAACATCATTTAATTAATGTTGTTTTTTTAACAAGCACATGGTTAAACCACCCAACTCCCCTCCTCTTCCTCTTGAGTCAGCAACAACTTCACCGTCTTCATCATAGAAGACAAGAAAAGCAACATGATTGAAATCGTTGGCTACTAGACTAGCTGGGGTGGAGAGACCAGTGGTTCATGTTGATCCTGCAACTGGGAAAGTCAATGGTCCCTGCAAAAAGAAATTAAGAATGTATTGGGGGATTGTCACTCACGATAAGGTGCATGTTACATATAATAATTGGAAATAAGTTCCTGCAGCTCAAAAGGATATGATTTGGGAGGTACTCATGTATTTCAATTAAATATTGAATGTTGTTGTAATTGGTTGTGTGAGTGCATATGTTGTATGAAGATTTTGGTGATGCCAAAAGATTGAAGCAATTCAAAGTTGATTCAAGTCAAGATCAAGAGATCAAGAGAAACGATTCACAATAGTCCATTATTTGTTAACAGAATCTCTTAAAAGATTGCAAAGGTTTGACCTTAAAAGACTTAAATTTTCAAAATCTAATATAAAGTTTTTAAGTGGTTTTACATCTTTGGAAAATATATATTTCTGTCTGGTAATCGATTACCAAAAGCAAAAATGTTTTTGCAAAGCTTTCAAAAAGTTTGAAATTTGAATTTTAAAGGCTGTAATCGATTACCACCTTTGTGTAATCGATTACCAGTAACATAATGTTTTGAAATTTAAACTGAAAAGACATGACTCCTCAAAATTAACTGTGTAATCGATTACCACAAATCTGTAATCGATTACTAGTGAGGAAATTTCAAAAGTAACTTTGAAAAGTCACATCTCTTCATAAGTTTTTGAAAAGCCACCAAAGGCCTATAAATATGTGACTTGTGTTCGAAAATCCTCAGAGTTTTTCAAAACTTCATTGTCTTATTCTCTCAATAGGAAACCTTTGGCCAAACACTTGCAAAACAATTAAGGATTCTTATAAGTTCTTCAAGTTGTATTATTATTCTCTTAAAGAGAGAAAAACATCTTCTGTACTTCAAAAGAAAACTGTTGTTAATCAAGAGGTAGTGGGTCTCTTGATTTGTAAGTGTTTTTGAACACGAGGGAAAGGTATCCCTGGGTGGTTTAGAAGTTGAAAAGGAATTTACAAGGATAGTGGAAATCTCAAGTGGATTGCTTGAGGACTGGACATAGGCACAGGAAGTGGCCGAACTAGTATAAATTGAGTTTGCAATTCTCTCTTCTCTAAACTCATTTACATTATTGTAGTTTAATTTTATTTTGCACATTTAAAGAAGCATCAAATAAATTGTTCATTGCTTCTTTTTCTGCATATTAAGTCTGCATATTTCTTTTAAAGAGAGAATTAAAATTTGTTAGGGGAAATTTTTTAAACTTAATTCACCCCCCTCTTAAGTTATTGAGGCCACTTGTTTAACAGGTTGTACTAAAAATCTTAATTTGTAATTGACTAACTAGAAAATGTAATTATTGTATCGTAGAGTGAATTTGATATTCCCGAAGCATCCAATTTGAGGACAAAGAAAAAAAAAATACTCCAGACCGTAGGAGAGCAATGGAGGCAGTTTAAGTTAGATTTGACCTCCAAATGGGCTCTAGCATATGACAAGGAGGGCGAGGATGACAAAGTATGTGAGAAGTACGACATAAGCAAAGAGAAGTGGAACCAGTTTTGTCAGAGCCGTAGAGACCATTCATGGGAAGTTAGTTGATTTTCATTGTTTTTAAAAACTTCATATTTACGTATTATTGTCAACCGTGTTAAGTTAGCCTTATGTGTAATTGTGACAAGATGTTCGAAAGAAGGCGTAGGCCATTCGGAAACAAACACTGCCCCTCACATGTTATTTCGTGAGGGTTATGATTTTCTAGAACTTAAGTTGATGGGGGAGAAGAAATAGAAACAATTGGAGGAAACAGCCCAATTCGGGAGCAGTGACACAATCATTGATCCTCCATCTCCCATTAGACGACATGTGAAGTGGAAGATGGCCCGCACGAAAAAATCAAGTCAAATGACGTTTGAGGCAACATAGGAAATTGTAGATAGGATTGTAAGTAACTCCCATTTGTTGGTGGTCATTTTCTATAATAACTATTGGATGAATAAACCAAATTTGTTTAATCTGTTGACTATAGGATTCCTTGGAAGAGCAGGCCTCAAAGGGAAACTTTGTCGCCTATGGACGTCAGGATGTACTGAATGTTGCCATTGGGCGACCAGAGCACCGTAGTCATGTTCGTGCTGCTGGAGCCAGTGTCACAATCAAACATTACTTTGGACTGACATCAAGGGGATCTCACACCTCTTCGTACATTGCTCCTAAAGACCTAGAGCAGTTGACATAAAAGATCAGAGACCAACTAGAGGAGTCGATCACACAAAAATTGACTCAACAATTAATGTTGTCCTTCATCCAGATGTAGTCGCAGATGCAAACACAGGGACTCGAATTGCTTCCTGAGGCTGAGGTTGGTCCTTCTGCTGCTTGTATCAACACAAAGGAAAGTTGTGTCGATCCCTCGGGGTAGGACCCAGAAACAGGTGACATATACAAATATGGGTTGTATGTCGTTGACAATCCTCCCCGATTAGTTGCTCTTGGAAGAGTTTATGAAGGATCGATGATTGTCCAAAACGTTTCTTTGGGCAATGATCAAGTAAAGGTTGATGTTGAGGAAATTCGAGTTGCCGATGCTCGCGTTCTTGTACCCACTTAAGAGGTTCAGTTAGTGGGTTAGACACTTAACACCTTCTTTGCTTGACTGACATATCTTGTAAAGGATTTTTCATAACATGTATGTTATTTTATTTTTTAAAGAATTATTAAAAAAAGGATTTGTTACAAATTAATTTTTCATTGTCACTCCCTTATGTTTATTAACTTATTAACTGTGTAGGATAAATATGGAGTTGAGGGACCAACAAAACCTGTAGATAGGTCGGATCCTGATGTCGATCCCCTATACCTGATGACATTGACCATCCTGTAGGTTTTCCTCAAGCCGTTGCAGGCGTCGTGGGATGCTATCTGTTGGATCAAGTGGCCTCGGAATAATTAAGAAGAGGGGGTTGAATTAATTATTAATGAACCTTTACTAATTAAAAATCTATCCTTCTTAATGTTACTAGATTCAATTAGGCTTTTACTATAATGTTAAGAAAGTAAAGAACAGAAATATAAACTTAACCAAAAGTAAAAGCGATAATTAAAGTGCACAGTGGAAAATAAAGAGTGTAGGGAAGAAGAAGACAAATACAAGAGTTTTATACTGGTTCGGCAACAACATGTGCCTACATCCAGTCCCCAAGCGACCTGCGGTCCTTGAGATTTCTTTTCAACCTTGTAAAGTCCTTTACAAGCAAAGATCCACAAGGGATGTACTCTCCCTTGTTCTCTTTGAACAACCTAGTGGATGTACCCTGCACTAGAACTGATCCACAAGAGGTGTACCCTCTCTTGTTCTCTGTTACAACAACCCAAGTAGATGTACCCTCTACTTGTACCACAAAGGATGTACCCTCCAATGTGTTAAGACAAAGTTCTCAGGCGGTTAGTCCTTCGAAACTTTGTGAATGGGAAACAAAAGAATTCTCAAGCGGTTAGTCCTTTGAAATCTTTTGTTTATGGGAAAGGGAAGAATCAAAAGAATTCTCAGACTGTGTCGTTTTGAATTCTTTGACAAGGGAGAAGGGAGACACAAAAGAATTCAGGCGGTTAGTCCTTCATTCTTTTGGAAAAGGGAGAAGAGAGACACAAAATGAATTCAGGCGGTTAGTCCTTGGCGAATTCTTTTTGGCAAAGGGAGAAGTGAATGAAAAAGATGAATAGCACACTTTTGTTTTCAAGGTTTGGAAAACCAAAAAACTTTAGAAAGCTTTTGGTAAAGGAAGAAGAAGAAGAAATTTAAGAAGATGCTCAAAGAGATTCAAAGGTTGTAAAGGATTGTAATAATTGTTCAAAAGTTATAGAAATGCAAGTCAAGGTCTTGCTTTTATAGACTCTTCAAGTCTGGTCAAGAAAACCATTAGAAGAGTTATAACCTTTAGAAAAACTTGAAAACTATTGGAAGAGTTACATCTTTTGATTTTTATTCAAAACTTATCACTGGTAATCGATTACCAAATCATTGTAATCGAATACACAAAGCATTTTTGTGAAAGGATGTGACTCTTCACAATTGAATTTGAATTTCAACGTTTAAACACACTGGTAATTGATTACCAATATCTTGTAATCGATTACACCATTTTGAAATTAATTGAAACGTTGTAAATTCAGTTGAAAGCTTTTGAAAACAAACTTTGCTACTGGTAATCGATTACAGTAAACTGGTAATCGATTACTAGAGAGTAAAATCTCTTTGGTAAAAGCTTTTGTGAAAAGTTCATGTGCTACTCAATGTTTTGAAAAACTTTTTAGTACTTATCTTGATTAAGTCTTCTCTTGATTCTTGAATCTTGAGTCTTGAATCTTGATCTTGATTATTCTTGATTCTTGATTCTTGAAATCAAATTTCTCTTGATTCTTGACTCAATCTTGAAATCATTCTCCTGGGCTTTTTGTCATTATCTTTGTTATCATCAAAACAACTTGAATCAATCTTGATTCATCATCATCATAAAGCTTACTTCTACACTATCGTGTTTGGGGCACATAATGATAGCTTCCCATTGTACATAAAGCATGAAGATCTTTCTGAAATAGCTCATGGTGGTCAATGTCTGAGAATCTCTATTATACAATTGTTGATTCTATAAGTCACTTTACATTATTGTATATTACCTACCTGAATTTTTTAAATTCATGCATAATTTACTTTATTTTAACAACAATAGGCATATGATTGAGACGAGTATGTGAGCGGGGAATGCCAATGTGTATGGATTCCTTGAGCCACTGTCCATACAAAAATTGGGGAATTCACAATTTGAATCATAAGATTATATTAAGAAATGGATGCAGGATTCACAGAGAGATGTGCACCTAGGAGCCTACTTGAATGGGTAACTTAAATTGAAAAAATCAATTTAAATCATGTATGCTTTATAATAACTTAATGTTCTCCAATGCAGTGCATATAGGCAGATGGTCGTTATTTTGCCTAAGGATAATTTTGTCATCTGGTTTTGTTCGTTGCATAATAGGTCCGACAACTACTTGAAATGAATTATTAACAGATCTGTTTCATTTTTTAATACATTTACTTTATGATTACAATTTGACATCAATATTTTAATTGTACAATACACATGCATGTTTCTCTTAATTAGTGCTTTGAAGGGATTCAATGACAGTCAAGGAAGTAATCCAAGGTTGCTTGAGGTAGCTCCATGTGGAGCTTGTAGGCCTTAGATCTTCTTCATCAATGGAGTCCTTTGCTTTTTGAATTTTAATAGCAGCGGAATGGAGAAGGAGAAAGATGATTAGAAACGCCATTTCAAGGAGAAGATAAGTCTAGAAGAAGCTCACCACCATAGGAAGCCATGGATAAGACCTTGAAGGTAGGAGAAGATGAATGGAGGGAGAGGGAGAGAAGGAGCACGAAATTTTGTGCCTCAAAAGAGGTCTAAAATTTGATGTTTAATTCTCAAATGATCAAAGTTGAAAAAGATGCACACACATGACCTCTATTTATAGCCTAAGTGTCACACAAAATTGGAGGGAAATTTGAATTTCTATTCAAATTTCACTTGAATTTGTGGAGCCAAATTTTGGAGCCAAAAATTCACTAATTATGATTAGTGAATTTCAGTTATGGTTCAGCCCACTAATCCAAGATCAAGTCCAAGATTCTCCACTAAGTGTACTTAGGTGTCATGAGGCATGTAAAGCACGAAGGACATGCACAAAGTGTGACTATATGATGTGGTAATGAGGTGTAGCAAGTAAATGCTCACCTCCCCTTCTAAAATTTAATTGGATTGGGCTTCTCCCAATTCAATTAAATTTATTTCCCAACACACACATCAAATATTCACTTAATGCATGTGAAATTACAAAACTATTCCTAATACAAAAACTAGTCTAGGTGCCCTAAAATACAAGGGATGAAAAATCCTACATTTCTAGGGTACCCTACCTACATTATAGAGCCCAAAAATAATGAAACCTTAATCTAATATGTAGAAAGATAAGTGGACTCATACTTAGTCCATGAGCCTGAAATCTACCCAAAGGCTCATGAGAACCCTAGGGCCTTCTCTTGCATCTCTGGCCCAATCTTCTTGGAGTCTTCTATCCAATGCCCTTGGGGGGTAGGATTGCATCATTGCTGCTAGATGGATTGTAGTTAAAGTAAGTCATTTAAATAATGTTTGATGCCTTAAAAATAAATTTTATTACTTTTTACACTAATTTTCGGTTAACTTTGAATATCCAAATATCTTATTCAATTTAGTGTAATAAGAAAAAAGGAAGCACTGAGTGTGAGTACTACGTAATGCATTGGATGTCAACGATAGTTCTAGGAGGTTTCAAGGATAACTGGGAAATAGTAATTGTTTACTTCAAAACTAATTCAATTCGTTATAATTGTTATTATTTGGACTTATATATTAACTTATGTTTTATTATATCATGCAGTATTTTACTGATCAAAGACCATGGAACCAAAGAGAGAATGAAGGTAATTCGCATTCAGTGGGCAAGATATTATCTAAAAGTTATCAAACACTAGGAGTTTAAGTAATTCTAGAATTGCAGAGTTATGGTAATTTAGATTAGGTTACAACTGATTTTATGTATTGACTTTCATTACTTCAATTATTTCTTTTAATTCATAGTAAATATTCAATTATATATTATTGAAAAAATTTAAATTGCTTAATAAAAACTGTATGGATTGGTTCTGCTTTTTAGTTTACAGGTTAATTTGGGGTAATTAGAAAAAACAGACAGGATATAAAAAAAAATTACAAAAAATAACATCGGTTCTTCTAAAAATCAATGTTGTTTCTAGAAAACAATACCAGTTTCTAGAAAAATCAATGTTATTTTCTGATTACCAACATTGGTTTTCCAAAAAAGCGATGTTTTCTTTGATTGGCAACATTGGTTTTCAGAAAAACCAATGTTGTTTCTCAAATACAAAACAACATCGATTTTTAAAAAATCGATGTTGTCAATCAACAAAAACATCGGTTGAGAAACAACATCGGTTTTCATAAAAAAAACCGATGTGGTTTTGTACATATTTTTGTTATTTTTTAGTATACGACATCGGTTTTGTAAAAAAAACCGATGTTGTGTAGTTTAGTTAACATCAGTTTTAGAAAACCGATGTAAATGTTGAGACTTTTAACAAAGTCCTTAATAACTGATATTAAAAGTCTATTTTGTAGTAGTATTGATTCAAAACAAGGCCTAAAGTTAACTAAAAAGCCAAATAAAAGTAACAAAATGCATATGAAAATTCAATTGATTTGACGTTTATCAACCCTCTAAACTTAGAACCTTGTTTGTCCTCAAGCAAGACTAACTAAAACTACTAAAATAGTAAAAAATACTTAAAAAAAGTAAGGACTAGAAAAAATTAAAATAATACTAAAAAACAAATGACATATTAAAACTAAATACTAAGGATACACAATGGCAAGTTGCACACACACTTTTCTTGCATTCCCTTTTATTCAATTTTTTTTTCATGTGATTCAATCAGCTAAGTATTGCACCCACATTCAAATTTTTAGCTCAACCAAATCAAATGCAAGGTTAGAAATATGCAACAAGAATGACAATCAAATTTAATGTCATAACAACTTGTTCTCAGAATTACTGTTTCACTCTTAAGCTTTTGACTTAGATTTGGGTAAGTGTTTCACTCAATTCACAACTTAAGACACCCTAGTTCAACTTTGACTTTCATCTCAAGTTAATCAACCCATCAAATGCATACAAAGATCACTAAGGACTTTCTTGGCTTGTAATGGGGCTTGGCTAACAAGGAAAATTGATTTTCCTAAATATTCAAAAGTAACTCAAAGGAAGGAAACATTTAGTCTATTCATTGCATTTTCATTCACTTCTTACCAATCCTTGGTACCCCAGATTTTCAATTTCACACATACTTTTCTTTGTCCTCAATTTTTTATTTTTTCTTTACTTTTCTTCTCTCTTGTTTTTCTTTATTTTTTGTTTTTTAGGTTTTTCCTTTTTCAATATTTTACAAGAGAGAATGAGTATAATTCTTTCAACCTTTTTTCACGTGATAGCTTGTTGGTACCCTTTACCTTGTTCCCTTTGAGTGGCGCATTGCCACTCCAAACTTAAAACTTTTCCCAATTCCTAGACCTATGCTCTTCTATCCTTTAAGTTGAGGGTAGTAAGGGATAAACACTGCTGGGTAGACTTTTTGGGGTTTGGGAATTAGGGAATTAGAAAAGAATACATCAATTATGCTCAAAGTATGGTGCAAGGGATAAACACTTTTGGGTAGGCATTTTGGGGTTAGGGAGTTAGAAAATAATACATCAATTAAGCTCAAAGTATGGTGCAAGGGATAAACACTGTTGGGTAGGCTTTTTGGGGTTAGGGAATTAGAAAATAATACATCAATTAAGCTCAAAGTACGATGCAAGGGATAAACACTATTGGGTGGCTTTTTGGCTCTTGGCTAAATATGCAAACATGGCCTTGATCATTTCAATGCATACAATTGCAATCAATCTATAAGGGATTTAATCAAAGTCTACTATGAGTGAAATAAAAGTGTCTCAATATATATTTATATCATTATAAGGATCACTCACTCACCAGGCTAGGTCTACAAGTTGCTTTATTTGCTTTTAATTTTTCATGCCAAACTCATCACACATCTAAATCAAGCGAAATCAATGGTTTTCACTTTTAGCATTTGAGTTTAATCACACAAAGAATGATTTAAGCACAAAAATTTGTTTTATTTTATGGTGGGTTTGTAGGAAAATGGTGATGCTTCTTAATCACTTGTGTTTCCTTATATTCCTAATAATAAACATTTTCCTAAACTACCACACATATACTAAACAAGTAAACTAATAAAGAAAAATTAACAAAAAGTAAAAAAGAATGGTAGAGAACGCTTCACTTAGGGCTGAAGAGCCCTCAACATCTCCTCTTATCCATTGCAACCTCACCACCTCCATGGACAGTGAGCACGTGGTCCTCCAAAAGAGTTGGTCGTTAATAAGGATACACATGATGAACAAAACTAAAAAATGCAAGTTAGTGATCTGCTACTGAGCGATATTTTTCTTTGAACTCCAAACTTAAAGCTAAAAATTATCCTAAATGAATGTAATGTTAAAAGTAAGAGTTAGAAAGTGTGGTTGCCTCCCATTAAGCTCTTTTTAATGTCAATAGCTTGACGTATGACATGTGGATTGTCAAGGTGTTGATGATGGTGTGGTTGGTGAGCCGATTCATTGGGAAAATCTTTAATGCCTTGAATGTAGTAAAACATTTGTTTCTTGCCCTCTATAGGTGTATAGACTCCTTTATGAACATTAATGGTTACACGAGCGGTTCTCGTGATGGATCTTCCTTGAATGATTGGAACTTGCTGGTCCTCCTCTATACCCATGACAAGAAAACAATGTTAAATGATTTACCTTTATTGTCACGTTTATTGCTTTCCATAGTGCTTTCTTTTTAGAACCATCAGAAAATTATAAAGTCATGTTGGTAGGCTTTAGGTTAAGGCGACCAATCTTCTCTAAGAAAGAATGAGGCATGAGGTTGCAACTCGCGCCTAAGTCAAGTAGTGCATGGTCGATAAAGAGATTTCCCAATGTGATGGAGATAGTAAAACATCCTTTATCCTCCAAATGTCTTGTGGCTCTTACTTCATGTAGCACGCCCCATGTGAGTTTTTCAATAGGTGGTTCCTCCTTCTTCCCTTGTAGCATCTCCACGTATTTCTTGAATTTGGCCATCCTCTCACCGTCTCCTTGCTTATGGATGCTTAGTTTGCTAAAATCAAACATAGAGGATTCTGTGAGGATTGCATACCTTGGGTTAAAGGGGTGGCTTGTGTTTTCATCTCTTCCTCTAACATGATGTTTTATTCTACCTTTTCTTCTTCTTCACCTTGTACGCCACACTCTATGGTGGAGATAATAGCCTTGCAATGGCCATTTGGGTTCTCCTCGGTGGCTATGGAAAAGCTAATTGAAGTTGTTTGCAATTTTTTTGGCCAATTTCCTTATTTGAGTCTCCATGCTTTTGATCACAGCTTCGGTGTTTTTGTTGTTGGTGATAACCACTTTGGTGATTTTGGTCAAGGCTTCTTCCAACTTTGCGGTGCGGTCCCATAAATTTGGTCTTTATTGTGGTTTGTTGTCTCTCGCTTGGTTGTAGTTTTTATGTATGTTTTGGAAACCTCTTTGTTGGAAGTTATTGGATGATCATTGTTGTCCTCCCATGTAGTTAACCTCCTCGGTGCAGTTTGATGTTGGATAGCCTCATCCACATTCTTCTCACATGAATGCTTGTTAGGGTTTCTTTGAGATGTCCCCTTGTAGTTGTTGCCGAATTTTTTGGATTGCCTTAGTCATTGCTTCTATTTGCACTTGCATCTTTTGTTGAAGAGTAAAATGTTATCTTGAGCATTAAGTTCATACATACCTTTTGGGGGATTTGATCGGTTTGTTTCTATGGTTTTCTCACTAGCCGCCAAATGTTGAATTTTGGTCTTCACTTAAGTGGTGGTTTTATTGAGGTGGTTTCCTCCGGTTTGTTTCTATGCTATTTGAACAGTTGCTTCTTGGCACATGAAGCTTCTCCCTTTAGCTTTCGAAAAGTGTTTTTGATTTCACAATTAAGAGGAGTTAGAATGGCTACTTTGCTTCTTGTACATAGCATGTAAGCATAAAATAGAAACTTGAGATAGGTGTGAGTAGAGTGGTTAGTTTAATTAGAAAATTAAGGATATAAAAAGATTATTAAATTTTCAAAAAATTAACTAAAAAAAATTAAAATATGAAAATAAAAGATAAATATCATAAGTACTAAAAAATAAAAATCACAAAATAAAAGATATATTTTTAATAAAAAATTTCAAATTTTTTTGTATGAGATATAATCTGAAAATTAAAATGCTAATTATATCTAGATTTATTAAAGGAATAGTTAACATTTTAATTAAGGAAAAGATAACAAAAAATAAAAGATATATTTATTTTTAGTTTTTTTTTTCAAATTTGATACACCAGAAGATAAATAAAATCTGAAAATTAAAACTAGTTATCCTATAATGAATTGAAAAATTAAAAAGATATATATTTTTATGATTTTTCAAAAATGTTTTAAATAAAAGGAAAATAAAATCCAAAAAATAAAATACTCTAATTAAATAATTTAAGATATATTTATTAATAGATAAAAACAGTTATATATATATATATATATATATATATATATATAATGTTAAAATTTTATAAAATATGAAAATAAAAATTAAAAATAACTACTCTGATATTCAAAATTGTATTAGTTGATAAAGATATATTAAAAACAGAAAAATAAAAGATATATATCTAATATATATACACGAAAATTTTAAAACAAAAGGGAAAGAAAGATATGAAAACTAAATATAAATCTTCCAATTAAATTATACATACTATATTTACTAATAGAGATTAGAGTTAAAAATTTAAAAACTGAAAATTAGAAAGATATCCACATGTTATTCGAAAATTAGGAGTAATTAGGGAGCAAAGAAAACTAAATGTTGAAAATAGTTACAAGATAATTGCAAAAGATATGTTAGTAAATACAAAAATAATCTTAAAATTACAATCAATTAGATAATGTATTTACTAGATAAAATTGAATATAATATTTCAAATAAGGGTGAGATATCAATCAAATCTTAAAAGATACGGTAGATATTATGTGAATTTTAAATTTTAAATTTTTACTAATCACATATAAGATAAGAGATATTTACACTAATAAAATATGATCTATAACTAACTACCTAAATCTAATTTAAAAGATATATACACCTACTCTATCTACTCTAATGGTTATATACTAATCTATGTACAATTGTATGTAACAATTTACAATTATTTACTAGTTTATTTACAACAAATATTTACAAGTTCTTAATCAAATAAAAATTCATTTAATCCCCGACAACAACACCAAAGACTTGTAAGGGTTTAATTTCATGTTAGATTCGACTTATAGGTCATTTGTAACTCAATCATGATGTAGTAACTGAACTTCAGGTTGTCTCCCAAAGGAATAAAGTAGGTATTTCATGTAATTATTTAACCAAGAACTAGACTTTTGTATTTTTTTTTGTGAATGTCACGAAATAAATAACATAAAATAAATTGAGATAAAAATTAAATGACAATAAAATAATTAATTAAAGAGAAATACTAGACTTTGATAGTGATGTCGATCTTCATAATAAATATCTAGGTTTGGACTTGGAATTCGCTCAATTTGCTGTAACTTCACTATCTTCTACTCATCTCTCTTGCTCATCCTCAATTCACTAGTGTGCTCTACCCCAGCTCCCACATGATCGCAGATTCTAAATTACTTGCCCGATACCCAATCTCTTGAATACCAACACAATCAATTAACATTAATGGTCGAGAATTAGCGAGGCTTAACAAAGATTGTTTTATCTTTCGAGATAATCCCAATTAAGTACTTGATTCATGTTCGGGTTTAAACAAGGTTCGCCAAAGCGCCAGTCAGTTCTTGAATTGATATATAAGATGGTTAATCAAATAAAAACATTAAGTACATAAATAAATAATGGACTTAAGATGAAGTATTGAATTGATTGAATTAAAGCAAAACAAGATGCATCCTTTCCTTTCCTAGGTGGAAGGAATTGCAGTCATAAAAATAATACAATGAGACCTAGAGTGTCTAATGGAATAATGAAGGCATCTTGTGGAAGCAATGCCTTCCAAGATTATTTTGATGATGCCAAAGAATCAAGAGTTAAGAAAATTCCAAAGATTCAAGAATCAAGTTTTAAGAATCCAGATTCAAGATTCAAGAATCAAGTTCCAAGAATCAAGAATCAAGAACAATCAAGATCAAGATTCAAGACTCAAGATTCAAGAATCAAGTGAAGACTCAATCAAGATAAGTACTAAAAAGGTTTTTCAGAACATTGAGTAGCACAAGAAGTTTTCACAAAATCATTACCAAAGAGTTTTACTCTCTGGTAATCAATTACCAGAAGGTAGTAATCGATTACCAGTAGCCAACATTGTTTTCAAAACTGATTTACAAAGCTGTAATCGATTACCATGAGTATGTAATCGATTACCAATGTTTTAAAACGTTAGATTTCAAATTTCAAGAGTCACAACTTGTGTTTAAACATTTTCAAATCATTTTAAACTTGTGTAATCGATTACACAATACTTGTAATCGATTACCAGAGTTTCTAAACGTTTTGATTTTCAAAATTTAAACATGAAGAGTCACATCTGTTGATGTGTAATCAATTGCACCTTAATCGTAATCGATTACCAGTGGCTAATTTCGAAAAATAAATTTCCAAAAGTCATAATTCTTAAAGTGACTTGTTTCTGAAGAATTTTTCAAAAGTCACAACTTTCTAAGTGACTAGTTTTCAAAAGAGTCACAATTTTTAAAAGGTGACTAGTTTTAAAGAAATTGCCAAGAGTCGCAAACTTTAACTTGAGTCATCAAGAGATTATAAATATGTGACCATGACATGAATTTTATAACAATCTTTCAACAAGTTTCATAACAAGTTTTTTACAGATCTTTCTGATTCATTTCTCTTCATCTTTCTAAAAGTTTTAGTTTAATCATTTCTCTTTCAAGAAAAGTTCTTTGATAAAAAACTTGTGCTATTCTACTTCATTCACTTCTCTCTTTTCCAAAAGAATAGAAGGACTAACTGCCTGAATTCTTTTGTGTCTTTCTTCTCTCTTCCAAGAGAATTCAAAGGACTAACCGCCAGAGAATTCTTTTGATTCTTCCCTTCCCCTTAAGCAAAAGATTTCAAAGGACTAACCGCCTGAGATATCTTTTGTTTCCCCTTTACAAAGATTCAAAGGACTAACCGCCTGGGAATTCTTTGTCCCAACACATTGGAGGGTACATCCTTTGTGATACAAGTAGAGGGTACATCTACTTTGGGGTTGTTATATTGAGAACAAGAGAGGGTACATCTCTTGTGGATCAGTTCAAGTGGAGGGTACATCCACTTGGTTATTCAAAGAGAACAAGGAAGGGTACATCCCTTGTGGATCTTTGGCTTGTAAAGGATTTTACAAGATTGAAAGAAATCTCAAGAACCGGTTAGTTGCTTGGGGACTGGACGTAGGCACGGGTTGTGGCCGAACCAGTATAAATCTTGTGTTTGTCTTTTTCTTCCCTACACTCTTTAATTTCCGTTGTGTACTTTTAATTGCCGCTTTTTACTTTTGGTTAAGTTTCTGTTTCTGTTCTTTACTTTCTTAACTTAGTAGTAAAAGCCTAATTGAATCTAGTAACATTAAGAAGGATAAGTTTTTAATTAGACAAGGCTCATTAATAATTAATTCAACCCCCCTTCATTCCGAGACCACTTGATCCAACACGCCTAGTAGGTGGGAGTTTAAAATATATTTCTAAGAACTGCTCGGGACTTCTACACATTTAAAATGAATGTCTAGGCTCCTATTTATATAATTGTAGCTAGGTTTAATTAATGAATCACAAGAAATTTCAAACAAATAGTATATCTAATTAATTCAAGTAATTATCTTCTTCTTCACTTGATTTATACTGAGAAAAATATTTTACTCTTGATTTTTCTAGGTTTGATCTTCAATTTTCATAATTTCTCCTTCCAGAAATTTCTACTGATTTTGGGTCTCTAGAGCACTTGCCCGAAAGACCTGTTTTGCTGAAAAATTATCAAAAATTCTTAAAAAAATAGGTAAAACATAAAATTCTACCTAAGACAAAGTAAAAATTGAATTTAAAGCTAATTTGATTCAAAACAAGGTTTAAAGTTAACTAAAATGCCAAATAAATGTCACAAAATGCATATGAAAATCTGATAGATTTGATGTTTATCAGTTGCAATATTACAAGTGACAGATCTACGAGAAAGAAATTGATTTTCAAATTTATGAAAATTCCTTCTTTTCCAATTGAAGAAAAAAGAGAAATTAACAACAACAAGAATCATGTCAACAATTTGGGGGGATATGTTGGAAAGATAGATAGCCAATAAATTGGTAATAGAACTAAAGTCAAAAAAGCAATTAAGCATAAAAGCAAGCCAATCCTAAACCTGGTGAGCAAAGGGGTAGCGGAGAAATAAAAGCTCAATTGTTTCATAATTGTGACCACAATTAACACAAACAGAAACTATATGCATCTCCCTTTTCCCACAAATTATCATTAGAGGGAAACCTTTTAAGGATTGCTCGCCAAAGCACTGCAGACTTAAAGGGGGAATGGACTTGTTCCAAATTAACTTAAGCCCAATTAAAGTAGTTAGCTTCAGGATACAAGAAAGGGAAATACTCTTTATAAGAAAAGGATCCCTAGGGAACCGAACACTGCACAAGCATGCCGCAAGCTAGAATAACAACATCTTTAATCACTTTAGCCACATTGGGGAAGTAGAAAACAAAAATAGGAGGCAGATTCCAATTACCATTGCACCAAAAGTAACTCACTTTTTCCATGAGAAGCTGGCACAACTACAAGGGAGCACTAATAAGATCGATAATGGGAGAGCTAAGCCAATTCTCATTCTAGAAATTGAAATTACAATTGCTAATAAGCTAAAAGGAATTTTCTGTCACCACAGGCAGAAGATTTTTAATCCCACTCCAAATAGAGGAAGAAATATGAGAGCTGATGAATCTATCATTTCTACATACCCTGACTCAAAGAAGTTTGGCCAAAATAGAATCGAAGGAGGACAAAACCCATCCCAACTTTAGCATAGCATCACTTTTTATGGCAACCATAGATTTCAGGTCTAATCCTCCTTCTTCAAAAGGCTTACACACAAATTTCCAAGCAACAAAAATTGATTTCTTTTTGTCCATATCATCGGTCCAAATGAAATTATGAATCCATTGGTCTATGGAATTGAGGAGGGGCTTTGGCCATTAATATATATGAAAACTATAAATTAGCGTACTATCAATGATTGATTTAATGAGTAAAACTTTTCCCATAAAGGATAATAGCTTCCCTTTTCATGATGAGAGCTTCAATTTAATCCCATCAGCTATAGGGAGGAGAAGAACCTTCCTTGGTTTCCTATGGAAATGTTGTACCACAAGATAATTGAACAGAAGGGAGCCCTGTTGGATGCCTAACAAGGAGGAAATCATGGAATTACAGTGTGACAAAACACAACCAGTAAAGAACTCAGATTTATCCTTACTTACGTTTTCCCCAAAAGCTTATGCATAACAATTAAGGAGGTGGAATGTATGCCTGATATTTTTCTTGGTGGGTATGCAGAAGAGGATCACATCATTAGCATATAAGATATGAGATAAAGTGGAGAAGTTTCTAGGATTTGCCATGGGAGTGACATTTTTCAAGTAGACTTAAAAGACCTCTGCTAGGTAGATCTTAAACAATACAATCTAGAAAAGGGGAAAGATGATCCCCTTGCCTAACGCCCCGCTTGCAAGGAAAATAACAAAGTGGCCATTAACAAATATGGAAAACTTGACAAAAAGGAGGATATCCTTCATAGACATCATCAAAGTGATACATCTTGATTAGGCGCAACACTTAAATATAATCCCTAAAATTTGCCAAATTAATCTGTTGAGAGTAAAAATACAGTTTAGCCAAATAAGAAAGAAGAGAAATGGTTGTGTTACTTTATTAAATTTTCACGACGGAGCTTCTTACTATGATGCCTACATCACGTTATTTGCACTTGTCAATTACAACCTTTGTATTAGGGATCTACATATATTAAATGGGTTAATTCATCATCATTCATCAAGCCCATGGATAATCTTTTATTTATTTTTAGGCAATTACCAATTTTGCTCCCCCTTTTGACTAATACACTCTTCTTTCAAATTTGTTTACCCAAAATACCCGCTTACCAGAAAATAGATTTTGGAATTTATTTACACTCCCTTCTTTCTGAAATCTAATTTCCGGAAGGTAGTTCCATGTTCTCATTACTCTCCCATCAAAACGCAAACGTGGATGGCTTCAGTCATTGACCATGCAAAGGCACCTTTGTCGTCTAAACATTTTATTTGTGCTTGAAGGTTCTATAAAATATATTTTCAGTTTGCTTTTTGAAACAAAAAAAAATTGTTGGATAAATAGTTATGTGATACTTGTGAATGTGCATGCTGTATGAAGATTTTGATGATGCCAAAAGATTGAAGCAATTCAAAGTTGATTCAAGTCAAGATGAAGAGATCAAGAGAAACAATTCACTATAGTCCATTATTTGTTAAAAGAATCTCTTAAAAAATTGCAAAGGTTTGGCCTTAAAATACTTAAGTTTTCAAATCTCTTATAAAGTTTTTTAAGTTGTTTTAGATATTTGGAAAATATATATTTCTCTCTGGTAATCAATTACTAGAGGCTATAATCGATTACCAGAAGCAAACATGTTTTTGAAAAGCTTTCAGAAAGTTTGAAATTTGAATTTTAAAGGCTGTAATCGATTAGCACCTTCGTGTAATCGATTACCAGTAACAGAATGTCTTGAAATTCAAACTGAAAAGACATGACTCCTCAAAATTAACTATGTAATCGATTACCACAAATCTGTAATCGATTATCAGTGAGGAAATTTCAAAAATAACTCTGAAAAGTCACATCTCTTCATAAGTTTTTGAAAAGCCACCAGAGGCCTATAAATATGTGACTTGTATTCGAAAATCCTCAGAGTTTTTCAGAACTTCATTGTCTTATTCTCTCAATAGAAAACCTTTGGCCAAACACTTGCAAAACAATTAAGGATTCTTATAAGTTCTTCAAGTTGTATCATTCTTCTCTTAAAGAGAGAAAAACATCTTTTGTACTTCAAAAGCAAATTGTTGTTAATCAAGAGGCAGTGTGCCTCTTGATTTGTAAGTTTTTCTGAACACAAGAGAAAGGTATCCCTGGGTGATTCAGAAGTTGTAAATGAATTTACAAGGATAGTGGAAATCTCAAGTGGATTGCTTGAGGACTGGACGTAGGCACAGGAAGTGGCCGAACCAGTATAAAATTGAGTTTGCAATTCTCTCTTCCCTAAACTCTTTTACTTTGTTGCAATTTAATTTTATTTTGCACATTTAAAGAAGCATCAAATAAATTGTTCATATTTTTTTCTGCATATTAAGTCTGCATATTTCTTTTAAAGAGAGAATTAAAATTTGTTAAGGGAAATTTTTTAAACTTAATTCACCCCCCTCTTAAGTCATTGAGGCCACTTGTTTAACAAGTGGTATCAGAGTTTAATTCTTGCATAAGGTTTAGAAACTTCAAGAATAGTTATGGCCTCATCAAACTTTTTATTTCCTGAAGGAAACTCTATAAATAGGCCTCGTATATTCAATGGTGTGGGTTATCATTATTGGAAAACCGGTATGCAAATTTTCATAGAGGCTATAGATTTAAACATCTGGGAAACCATTGAAATCGGTCCTTACATCCCTACTATGGTAGCAGGAAATACAACTATGGAAAAACCTAGGAAACAATGGGATGAAGAAGAAAGGAAAATGGTACAATATAACTTAAAAGCCAAGAATATAATTACATATGCATTAGGCATGGATGAATACTTTAGAGTATCAAACTGCAAGAATGCAAAAGAAATGTGGGATACCTTACAAGTAACCCATGAAAGAACAACATATGTAAAAAGATCTAGAATAAATACCCTAACCCATGAATATGAATTGTTTAGAATGAATCAAAATGAAACTATACAGGATATGCAAAAAAGATTTACACATATAGTAAATCATCATGCATCATTAGGAAAGATATTTCCCAATGAAGATCTTATTAACAAAGTTCTAAGATGTTTAAGTAGTGAATGACAACCAAAGGTAACGACTATTATAGAATCAAGAGATCTTACTAACATGTCTCTTGCAACTTTGTTTGGAAAGCTTCAGGAACATGAAATGGAACTCATGAGACTAAATCAACATGAGGAAAATGACAAGAAAAAGAAAGGAATCGTACTTAAAGCTTCATCTTCAATTCAAGAAGGAAGTGATAAAGAAGATTTGAATTAAATAGAGGAAGATGATGATTTTAGTTTCTTCGTAAAGAGATTCAATAAATTCCTAAGAAACAAAGGAAATCAAAGAAGATGAAACTTCAAACCAAAGAAAAGAGGAAAAGATTCATCTTCTCTTCCAAAGTGTTATGAATGTAATCAACTAACACATTTGAGAGTTGATTGCCCAAGTTTCAAGAAAAGAATAGAAGGATCTGAAAAGAAAACCTTTAATGATAAGAAAGCAAAGAAAGCTTACATCACTTGGGAAGACAATGATATGGATTCATCCAAAGACTCAGAAAATGAAGTCGTGAATCTAAGTCTAATGGCCAAAAATTATGATGAAGAGGTAACATCTTATAACAATAACTTATCTATTTCCTTTGATGAACTTCAAGATGCATTCACTGATTTACATTAAGAATCAGTCAAACTTGCAAAACTAGTTTCATTTTCTAAGAAAACTATTTCAAACTTAGAAAAGGAAGTTTTAAAATTAAATGAAGAATTAGAAAATCTTAGAACTAAAGTCAAAACTTTACAACCAATTGACTCAAATCAATCTTCCACCATAAAAGTAATACATGATAGTAAAGAAGCATCTAATTCATGTAATTGTTGTAGCAAGTTTATAGAAGAAATCAAGGATCTAAAAAATTCTCTTGCCAAATTTACTATTGGCAAAAATAATTTAGATATTATATTAGGAAAGCAAAGATGTGTGTTTGATAAGGCTGGATTAGGATATAGACCTGATAAACAACAAAAATTATATAAAAATTTCTTTGCATTCACTCAAAAGAATGGTTCTCCTTTCTTAACATGTTTTTACTGTGGAAAGAAAGGACATGGTGCATCTACATGCTATTTTAGGAAAAGTAGTAATAATATTAAAATGATATGGGTTCCAAAAGGATCTTTTATCAAAGTTGACATTCAAGGACCGAATAATGTTTGGGTACCTAAGTCATAAACATGATCGTATAGGTTTCTCTGAAGAAGATTTGGTACATTGATAGCGGATGCTCTAAACACATGATGGGAGATGCATCAAAGTTCACTCATATTTCTTCCAAGAATAGTGGACATGTGACTTATGGCAACAACAATAAAGGTAGAATCCTTGGAGTCGGAAAAATAGGTACGAATTCATCTACCTTCATTGAAAATGTTCTACTTGTTGATGGTCTTAAGCACAACCTACTAAGTGTTAGTCAATTATGTGATAAAGGCTATCTAGTATCATTTGACTCTAATAATTGTGTTATTGAAAACAAACATGATATAAATATAAAACATATAGGCTATAGATCAAATAATGTTTACATGATAAATTTAGATAAAACATCAAATCATGATCAATGTTTTCTTAGTAAAGATGATGATCTTTGGTTATGGCATAGAAGAATTGCCCATATAAACATGGAACATTTAAATAAACTAATTTCTAAGGATTTAGTTATTGGTTTACCAAAACTTAAATTTGAAAGAGATAGATTATGTGATGTTTGTCAAAAAGGAAAACAAGTAAGGGGGTACCTTATGGTTATCCACACCTTTTGTCAACCAGAGGCAAACGAGCCCGTTGACGCGCAGAGACTAATGTCATCTTCTGCACCTTTTGTCAACCAGAGGCAAGCGAGCCCGTTGACACGCAGAGACTAACATCGTCTTCTGCACCTTTTGTCATCCAGAGACAGCGAGTCCGATGATATGCGGAGATACCCAAGCGGTTATCCGTACAAACGATTTTTGTTAATCCTGACCTGGGAAGTCAGGTGGCAGGCGGAGATACCCAAGCGGTTATCCGTACAAATGATTTATGTTAATCCTGACTCATGAAGTCAGGTGGCAGGCGGGGATACCTTATGGTTATCCGCACCTTTTGTCAACCAGAGGCAAGCGAGCCCGCTGACACGCAGAGACTAACATCGTCTTTTGCACTTTTTGTCAACCAGAGGCAAGCGAGCCCGTTTACACGAAGAGACTAACGTCGTCTTCTGCACCTTTTATCATCTAGAGACAGCGAGTCCAATGACATTCGGAGATACCCAAGCGATTATCCGTACAAACGATTTCTGTTAATCCTGACCCGGGAAGTCTGGTGGCAGGCGGAGATACCCAAGTGGTTATCCGTACAAACGATTCCTGTTAATCCTGACCTGAGAAGTCAGGTGGCAGGCGGGGGTACCTTATGGTTATCTGCACCTTTTGTCAACCAGAGGCAAACGAGTCTGTTGACGCGCAGAGACTAATGTCATCTTCTGCACCTTTTGTCAACCAGAGGCAAGCGAGCCCGTTGACACGCAGAGACTAACATCATCTTTTGCACCTTTTGTCATCCAGAGACGGCGAGTCCGATGTCATGCGGAGATACCCAAGCGGTTATCCGTACAAACGATTTTTGTTAATCCTGACCCGGGAAGTCAGGTGGCAGGCCGAGATACCTAAGCAGTTATCCGTACAAACGATTTCTATTAATCCTGACCCGGGAAGTCAGGTGGCAGGCGGGGATACCTTAAGGTTATCCGCACCTTTTGTCAACCAGAGGCAAGCGAGCCCATTGACGCGCAGAGACTAACGTCGTCTTCTGCACCTTTTCTCAACCAGAGGCAAGCGAGCCCGTTGACACGCAGAGACTAACATTGTCTTCTGCACCTTTTGTCATCCAGAGACAGCAAGTCCGATGACATGCTGGGAATACCTTATGGTTATCCGCACCTTTCGTCAACCAAGACGAATGAGGTCGATGGTATCGGGATAATGTTGGTCGTCCGATTCTGATTATTTTGAAATTTTTGCAGGTGTTTACTTTCGTCATCTAGAGACATTCAAGCCCGACGACGCACAAGATTCTTCTCTAATAGACAGGGACGATCGAGTTTGATAGCATGTGGAAACGTCGTGGTTATCTCGTTTTATCGCTTTCAAGGCACTAAATTTTTGTTGATGCCCCTGACGTTTTTTTCTTTTTGAATGACAGGTTCCGCTGGTTAGGATATTCATCGGCCAAGTGATGTTTGCTCAAATGAAATTAGTGTATTGTCTTTACTTCCCTTTTATCACCAATAAAAGATAAGTAAAGAGGGGCAACTGTCATACCCTAATTTCGTCCGGGAGTACTTGCGGTCGGTCCTTGAACCTTGTTTGCTCCCTTCGGAACCCTCGAAACAAGCATCATTGCGTAATCCGTAAAGTTTCACAACATTCCGGAAGGAAAACAAGCATTGTTGCGTAATCCGTAAAGTTTCACAACATTCCAGAAGGAAAATGAACATTGTTACGTAATTCGTAAGGTTTCGCAACATTCTGGAAAGAAAATAGGTGTCGTTACATAATCCGTAAAGTTCCGTAACATTTTGGAAAGAAATCAATAAAAGAAAAATAAAAGGGGGGTGTATTTAGTGAAAAGGGGGGTGCAAATAGAAACCAGGCCCACTTGGGCCTTCCTGAGGGTTCCAAAAAGGAAGAGCAAAAAGGTTCAGCCCTTCTGGTATTGAGAAATCTCTCGAAATTTGTGAGAAAAATTATTTCCGTGAAAAAAATCCAAGCCGAGGTGCATCCGTAACGTTTTCGAGACGTTTCCATAAGCGATTTCGTGGAGATCCTTCACCGTTCTTCATCGTTCTTCGTCGTTCTTTGGTCTTCAACCGGTAAGTTCCCAAAATCGAATCTTTCAATTCATTCTATGCATCCTTAGTGGTCCCTACTTGTTTTGCGTACTTTTGTTTTCATTTCGTTTGTTTTCCGTACCTCCTTTTAACGTGCTTTAATCGTTTATTTAAGCCGTTATCTCGCCTAATAAATGATAAAATGAATTTCAACCGATCATTTGTGTTGTAATCTTGTTTAATCACTGTTAAAATAAAATCCAACCGATCGTTCACGGTGTAACCTTGGTTAAATAAAAAAAAGGAAAAATAATAATCAAAATATCTTTGGATAAAATAATCAAAAAAATCAATCGGACGTTTTTCTTTGGAAATTTCCTTGAATGAATTGACTAATAACCAAAGTGAAACTAAAGCTAAAATCAACTCACAAATCAAGCTTTTGTCCGCAAAAATCACTAAAAACTGCTTTAAGGTCCAACGCCTTAAATGATCCTCTTTGCTTTTATCGGTTGACATGGTCCGTTTAAAAGCATAAAATCAATGTGTAACTTTACCGCTTTTGTCGACCACCTCAAGAGATCGTTAATGGTCCAACGCCTTAATGTTTCTCGCCTTTCAAAATCAAAAGATCGTTTAAATGGTCCAAACACCTTAAATGACCTTTGTTCAATTAAAATCTATCTTGTGGAAAAAAAAGATAAAAACAACTTAACCAACGTTTAGTTCCGAAAGAACTACGTAGGTCTGATTTCCTCATCGCAATTGAGAATACGTAGGAGCGAGGGAAACACCCTTGTCGACCACACCAAAATTAAAAACATAAAAAGCATAAAAACACAAAAAGACATAAAAAGGGAAAATAAAATATTTTGAAGTCATATTTGCACACTTGATTAAAGGTTGTCGTCCCTTGTGATGGACGTGTGGGGTGCTAATACCTTCCCCGTGTGTAAAAACAACTCCCGAACCTTTCACGATTAAAATTCGTAGACCACACCTTCCGGTTTTTCCGACGTTTTCCTCAAATAAACGTTGGTGGTGACTCCGCGCATTTTCCTCCCTTAGAAGACGCACCCGTGAGTCTCGCATCGCCCTCCCGCTGAAGGGTAGTTGCGACACACGGTCCATAAATCTTGCTCAGGCCTCTGAGGAGGATTTAATCCTCCTATAGGCTCTTCAAACCGCTCGCTAAATTGACTGGGCCCATCTTGTCAGGTACCGTATGCATAAGGCATTACGGGCCAATGCACCTCTTCCGTATCCTCATCTTGTCACTATGTTTCTTCAGCATTTCAATGTTCCTTTAGAGGATGAACCTTTTGTCAAGGTTATAAGATCATTTGCTATTGGTGCTGGTGCTGTTACCTCCTTCAGAGACCGAAAGGATATGGATGGCCAATGGGTGCGTAAACAAGACCTGCCACCTCCCATTCCTGATGAACGCACACCCTCCCCACCACCGCAACGAGATACCTCATCTTCCTTATTGAATGACATTCTCACTGAGCTATAGGATCTTCGGGCTTTTGTTGGCGATCGCTTCGATGCAATGGACTCACATATTGTTGAAAGAACCTTGTTGTTTGATTCTACTTTGGCATCATCAAAACCCTATATTCATACATTCACATTCTCCCCCTTTTTGATGATGGCAATCATTATCAAGCAAACTCTTTTGGGTATCATCAAAACCTGCATGATTCATATTCTCCTCCTTTTTGATGATGACAATCATTGTCAAGTGAATTCTTTTCGGCATCATCAAAACTTGAAACCTGCTTGATTCGCATTCTCCCCCTTTTTAATGATGACAACCATCTGTAAGTTAGGAGTAAAAAGAATATCGATTTGGGTCGTTTACTCCCCCTTGATTTTGCAATGATTGCTTATATGAAACAGTTGAAGATTTCATAGATTTCATATATTAAAAACTGTCTCATAAAGAATAGATAATCCCCTTACTATCTTATCTTTTAAGATTGTTTCAACAAACATTCAAAGGTTAAGCATTGCTTTAAGATTAATACAAGGTTGCTTCAACAAACATTCAAAGGTTAAGCATTGCTTCAAGAATAATTCAAGGTCAAAACAAACAAGATCAAGAAAAAGATAAGGCCTTAAACAATCTCATTGGTTGATTAAGCTTTTGCCTCAAAACACATTGTTTCCAACATCCAAGGCTCTGGTAATCGATTACCAGGCCGTGTAGTCGATTACCAGAAGACAATTTTGAAACAAAGGGTTTAAAAAGAGTTTTGAATTTGAATTTTGAATCATATAATCGATTACCAGATGTTTGTAATCAATTACTAGCAACGACACTTTAGAAAACACTTTGAAAAGTCATGACCCTTCAAAATATAACTATGTAATCGATTACCAGAAACCTGTAATCGATTACCAGTGAAAAATTTCAGAAAAAGCTTATTGAAAAGACTCATCTCTTCAAATCATTTTGAAAAGGCACGAAGGGCCTATATATATGTGTGTCTGACTTCGAAAAGCAAGAGAGAGATATTCTAAGAGAACTTAATTGCCAAATGCTCTCTCAACAACTCTTGGGAAAACATTTGCAAATCTATTGAGAATTCATCCAGGAACTTCAAATTGTATTATCATCTCTAAAAGAGAGAAATTCCTCTAGGAACTTCAATTTGTATCATCCACTCTAAAGGAGATAAATCTTTTTGTTCATCTCAGAAAGTTAGTTATAATCAAGAGACGGGTTATCTCTTGGAGAATCTTTGAACACAAGGGTGAGGGATCCCAAGGTGTGTTCAAAGTCTATAAAGGATTTATAGAGATAGTGGAAAATCTCAAGTGGGTTGCTTGAGGACTGGATGTAGGCATGGGAAGTGGCCGAACCAGTATAAATTGAGTTTGCATTTCTCTCTTCCCTTATCTCATTTATGTTATTGCAATCAATTTTGTCTTGCATGTTTAAAGAACATTATTAAATTGATTGTTGCTTCTTCTTCTGCATTTTGAGCCTATCATTTAGAAGGGGGTTAAAAGTTTGTTAGTGAGAAATTTTGTAACTTAATTCACCCCACTCTTAAGTTATTGAGGCCACTTGTCCAACACGTATCACATGTCTTGAAGATGACATGAGCTTCATTCAACATTGCTTTGATCCTCCTGCGGATTCTAAGATGTTTCATTTCTGTCCTACTTTTTTCTAGTATTATTAGTCGTTAATTTTCTAGACATTTTACTATTTCTGCCCTGTATTTGGCTTTTAATATTTAGCACATGGTTATTTTGTGCTTTTCTTTGGATATTTAGCACTTGGTTATTTTGTGCTTTGCTTTGGATATTTCGCACTTGGTTCTATTTTATATTGCTATGGATGATTAGCTTTTGGTTATGATTATGATACTTGCTTTGGATTTTTATGGCTTTGATATTTTGTCCGGTCTTTTCGGCTTTTTGATGTTGCCAAAGGGGGAGAGAAACTCAGGGTAGATCTTTTCTAAAAATAGGCAATAAATTGTAAAATTAAGGGGGAGTAAGGGGGAGTGCTCGTCTTGTAAATCGAGTATCGTTTATCTTGTTTTCAGATAGTTGTCATCATTAAAAAGGGGGAGAATGTGAATGCACATGTTGTATGAAGATTTTGATGATACGAAAAGATTGAAACAATTCAAAGTTGATTCAAGTCAAGATCAAGAGAAACGATTCACAATAGTCCATTATTTGTTAAAAGAATATCTTAAAAGATTGCAAAGGTTTTTCCTTAAAAGACTTAAATTTTCAAATCTCTTATAAAGATTTTAAGTGGTTTTACATCTTTGAAAAATATATATTTCTCTCTGGTAATCAATTAGCAGAGGTTGTAATAGATTACCAAACGCAAACATGTTTTTGAAAAGCTTTTAGAAAGTTTGAAATTTGAATTTTAAAGGCTGTAATCGATTACCACCTTTGTGTAATCGATTACCAGTAACAGAATGTCTTGAAATTCAAACTAAAAAGACATAACTCCTCAAAATTAAGTATGTAATCGATTACCACAAATATGTAATCGATTACCAGTGAGGAAATTTCAAAAATAACTCTGAAAAGTCACATCTCTTCATAAGTTTTTGAAAAGCTACCAAAGGCCTATAAGTATGTGACTTGTGTTCAAAATTCTTCAGAACTTCATATTCTTATTCTCTCACAAGAAAACCTTTGGCCAAACACTTGCAAAACAATTAAGGATTCTTTTAAGTTCTTCAAGTTGTATCATTCTTCTCTTAAAGAGAGAAAAACATCTTTTGTACTTCAAAAGCAAACTATTGTTAATCAAGAGGCAGTGAGTCTCTTGAATTGTAAGTTTTTCTGAACACAAGGAAAAGGTATCCCTGGGGGATTCTAAAGTTGTAAAGGAATTTATAAGGATAGTGGAAATCTCAAGTGGATTGCTTGAGGATTGGACGTAGGCACAAGAAGTGGCCGAACTAGTATAAAATTGAGTTTGCAATTCTCTCTTCCCTAAACTCTTTTACTTTATTGCAGTTTAATTTTATTTTGCACATTTAAAGAAGCGTCAAATAAATTGTTCATTTCTTCTTTTTCTGCATATTAAACCTTTGCATATTTCTTTTAAAGAGAGAATTAAAATTTGTTAGGGGAAATTTTTTAAACTTAATTCACCTCCCCTTAAGTTATTGAGGCCACTTGTTTAAGAATACTTTGAAGACATCATAAATCCAATTTGCACTTCACTTAAACACTTGTTTCATAAGATCACAAATAATAATAAAGGTAATACTAATAAAAAATTAGACAAGTTTTGATTCAAAGTTTATATAGGTTGGGTCTTGTAGATGCCGAAGCAGTATCTGTCACTAACATAGTCCCTTGAGCCTACTTTAGGCATGACTATGTTGAAAGACACACTGTGGATCATCCTATATGAGTTGGTCAAGTTTGTTGTCCTTAAGAAGGTGTTGAGAGCCGTCTTGTCACCCCTTCTGGACAAGGCTTTTCCATATAGCAGCTTGTCCACAAACTTTTGGGTTATCTTCTTCTCCCAGTCTTTGCTCATGATCAGACCATCCAAAGCACATCTAGACACAACATCAATGATGGTTGGAGAGATCACCACTTGAGTCCCGACAACAGTTCCCTTGATGCTGACTCCATTTTTCAAGAAAGAAATTTTCAAGAAAAAGAGCATAGGGGCCATAGTCCCAGGTGTTGAAATTTTCAAGAAAGAAAGTACAACCCACTCTATCAAACAGTCCCTTCATGTCAAAGCCTTCCTCTTTCAAGTCTATCCACAGATCAATCGTTCTTCCTTGGAGGTGCCATTGTTCACAAAGAGTTCTTGAGAAAAGAGAAAAGAGAGAAAGTTTTTGAAGTCTTTGAGTTCTTAGATGATGATTTTTCACAAACAAAAATACTTATGAGAGTTCAAAATTTCTAGGAACTTGCCTAAGTGCCCATGTTTGCCTTTTATAGTATTTCAAAAAGAAGAGAAGAGAGATTGTTGTAATGGTTCAAATCTCATTAAATATATTTTGAAAATTGTTTTTCAGTCATGGCAAGAATTGCGGTGCATGTTTCTCAATAAAAACTGAAATGTTTTCTCTTTATAAACATATTTCCTTTTTTTGTTTGTACACTTCAACAAACATTAGTCCCAACGGATTAATGATAAGAAAGTAATACGATGTTATCGTCCAAAAAAAATTCATTAATCTGATAAGCTAATCATATTTTAAATGTTCCTTTATACAGATGAAGCTTTCTTTAGACAAAGGATTAGTGAAGATATCAATCCATTGATGATTTGTGTCTAAAGACTTTATATCAAAAATGCATTTTTGCACATAATCATGAATGGAATGATATCTGTTAGTCGATAAATACGACTAACTTTTGTGTAAGAAATCTGTGAAAATTGTATCTAACTCCTCTCATTTATGGTTATTTTGTAGTGTTGTAATTACTTTTTGTTAAATATAGGTAATAAGTACTTAGTACTCCCATTTTGTGTATTTAATAATCATTTCCTTTCAATTTCAGGTTAATTAGGCAAGCTTGTGAAGTGCTGATTTTTAGCTTCTCGCTAAGCCTATCTGCCGACTTGGCGAGCCATCCGCTGAGCGCACCACTCTTGCAGCTGAGCGCACCACTCTTGCGGCTGAGCCTGAGGAAGAATCTGGAAGAAGGATGAGCTGGACACACGTGCTAAGCGAGGGCTCGTCCCGCTAAGTGCACCGCTTGCATGCATCCGTTAAGCGAGAAGACGCGCGCTAAGCCGAAATTCACTTATGTGCGCTAAGCGAGCCAGAGTTGCACTAAGCGTGCAAGCACCAACAAGGCCGCCTATTTAAGTCTGAAATCAGAAATGGAGAGGGAGTTTGGGCTTTTCCTTGAGCTTTTGCATGTTTAGAGATTTTTAGAGAGAGAAAGGTCCAAGTTCCAAAGAGTTTTGAGAGCTTTTGCTGTGCGAAGACTGGCAGAGAACTGAGCTTGAAGAGGAAGCCATCCTAAGAGCATAAGATGAGTTTGTGAGTGATTATGAGGTTATAGAGGTGGAGGAGACATCCCCAATACTTGTATTTCTTCAATCCTTCATTTTTCTCTTCTCTTTGTTGTAAAGGAAGCTTCCCAGATATGGAGAGCTAAATCCTCTGTTGGTTCTTCCTTGTAGGTACTTGATGTAAATACCTTTATATTTATTTAATGATGTTTTATATGTTCTCTGTGCTATAGTCATTTTAGTATGCTTTTGCCTTGATCACGTAGATGCATGCTCTGTTAGGATCATTCAATAGTGGAAACTGGTCTGATTCTTAGAACTTGATAGGACAGGGCTAGTTTATCGTATTATCACAAGGGATCGGGGTACGGTAACCTAGTTGTTTGTATGTTTGTCTTAATGCGATTCTGGTCAAGTTTAGTCCAACAAGAGGGATCTAAGGACGATGCTTGATCAAGATTTGGCTAGACTATCACGAGGGATCGGGGTTTAGCATTTTAGGAGACACCATAGAACACATGAGCATTGTTAAGTAGAGAATATCCTTATAACTTCAGACACCTAATAGGAAGACCAACACGTTGTCTACTTGTCTTTACACATCATTACTCACGCGATTTTCCTTTTTAATATTTAGTTTACATACCTATTCATAGTCCACACATATGTTTTCATACAAGACACCTATTCAGTGAATATAGCATTACCAAGTAACACAAGTTCCTCGAGAGTTCGATACTCGGTTCTTACCGTTTTATACTACTTGTGCGATCTGGTGCACTTGCCAGGTTCAAACAATATCTTATCTCAATATGCGTAGCCTTTGAATGATGTATGGGATTTTAAGATAGGTTGATTGCACTATTGTTGTCATAATATACTGGTATGTTGTTTTCAATACTAGAGCAACCTTCTAGTTGATACTTATTCAGCTTCATTTGTAGACAGAGCAATGAAGTTTTGTTTCTTGTTTTCCCTAGATATCAAACAAGGTCCAATATAGTGACATCTTCCACTTGTGCTCTTCCTTTCTACTTTGTTTCTTGCATAGTCTGCATCATAGTAACCTATTAACTTGAAATCTTGATTTTTCTTATAAAACAAACATTGTTTAGTGGTACCTACTAGATAACTTAAGATCCTTTTTATAGCTTTCATATGTGACTCTCAAGGATCAGATTGAAATCTAGCATAATGATAAGCCAAATTGTTTGGTTTTTGTGTTGAACTCCATAATGACTAGATCTTTATCTATCCATTCAGCTTCAGGTCTGGGAATGGGAATATCCCCATTGGTGATGAAAAGCCAAATTCTATATTCGGTGTACTTGAAGTACATCTTGTAATGCCCTTCATTAAAATAACACCCTATACTAAAAAGAATATAAAATCTCAAAAATTATATTCGTATGAAAATATCTCGTGTATAATAAATAAAGTCAAATAAGTAAGTCTTTACATAAATAAAAATATTACTCTCAAATATGGGCATCTAAAAAATACTGACCCTAAAAGTATAATGTAATTAGCCATATTCGGCATATTATTCTAAAAAATACTGACCCTAAAAGTCTTTAAGTCTCCTCAATTCCAACAGCTTCTTCCTTATGCTTGTCTTGATTGATTGCTATTATGAGTATGTGCTTATATGTTTGATTGAGTTATTTTCTTTCTCAAAACATGAAGTTTTTTTTTTAAAAAAAAAAACAAATGTTTGATAATGTCTGTGTTCTATATCCTTCAATCCTTGTTTGATATATTTGAATATACATGATTAATTGATTTTTTTTTATGATTATGTTTGAAATGATTATGCATAGTTTGACATGATTGAATTTTTGTTTGAATTATATTGGTATGCAAAATAGTTGAATTAAGTAAAGAATTACCATGATATGTGTTGATAAGTTTTACTTATTTTTAAGGGGTTAGTTCTCTGGTAATCAATTACCACTATGTGTAATCGATTACAGTAGAACAAACTTCTTGTAATCGATTACAGTCTACATGTAATCGATTACATGTAAAGTTTTAGTTCTGGTAATCGATTATAGGGTCTATGTAATGGATTACAGTGCGTCTCCCTCTATAAATTCAAAACATCAGAAATGCAGGCATTTGTGATTTCTTCTCGACGATGAACCCTTTTCTCCCAAATTTCAAAATCACATAACTTCCTCATTTCTCAACCAAATCACGTCCCACAAAGCCCAAAATTCATCATTTTTCATTCCCTTTCATCTCCACCGATCAAAACTTCCAAAAAATCCTTAAAATGTTAGAATCATCGAAGAAGTGAAAGGGCATTTTGACTTCATCCGCAGTCACCGGAACTCGAAGCCACGGAGCATCCAAAGCACAGACAACTCCAATTCCTCCCTCCATATCATCTCCTACGTTGTTTTCCTCGGAAGAACAACGTATCTGGTACAATTCCATTTTCTCTTCTCATTCCATTATCGACCCTAAGTTTGTAGACTTATCCTTCTTTGATGATGAAGTGTTTGATTGTTTTCAACCATTTCAAAATTCTGGTTTAATTCAATTTATCTCGATGAAACTTCCTTTTTATCCTGAATTAGTTAGAGCTTTTTATTCTAACTTGGAAATTCAAGAAGATTCCTTGATTTCCGAAGTATATGGGTCTCTTTGAACTCACTCAATTATTCAGTGACAGTGTACCGTTTGAGGGTACACTTGATGATGAGTGGAAGTTCGATTTCTCTGTTTCTGATGCCCGCCGGATGGTTTGCACCAACCAAGCGGATATGACTAGAAGGCTTCTTGTCAGTTCATTGGCATTCAAATGCCGCATCATGCACTACTTGATTGTGCACATCCTACTCCCTAGATCATCCAACCTTGCATAGGTTTCTGAGGAAGATTTCATAATTATGTGGGTTTTCTTAACCGGTCGTCAAATTGACTGGGCCCATCTTGTGAGATATCGCATGAATAAGGCATTGCGATCAAATGCTCCACTTCCATATCCTCATTTGATCACCTTGTTCTTACAACATTTTAATGTCCCTCTTGACTCTGAGCCCTTTGTTAAAGTTAAGAGATCTTTCTCTATCGGTGCGAATATGGTCTCTTCTTTTGGATACCGCAAAGAGAGGGATGGTTCTTGGGTGAAGAAGGACGCACCAGCACAGGCCGCAGAAGACCGTTCTCCATCACCACCTCCTCAAAGAGATGATTCTTCATCTCTTATGCACAACATTCTTGACATATTGAATGGACTCCACACCTTTGTTGGTGAGCGTTTTGATTCCTTGGACAGCCGCATTGATGCCATTGATGCACGATTTGCAGGAATGGATACTCACATCACTCAGCTTGAAGAGGATATGAGTTATATTCATCAATGCTTCGACCTTCCACCACCATCCTCATAGATTTAGATTATTATTATTATATTTTAATTTTAAGCCTTGTATTTGGCTATGTTTTATGACATTATTCTCTGAACATTGGGTTTGATTTTACTATTTGCTACTTGGTTAATTATGGCTGAACATGGTAATTATATTTATTTGCTCTTAGTTGTTTATAAGTATGTGTTTTTTAACTTAGTTATTTCGATGATATATGACCAGTGATATGTATCTAACTTTTATGATATTCAAATTATGCTTTGTGTATGTTTTAAAATTATTTGTGTATGATTTTATGTTACAATGCACTTTGGCCTTTTTGATGTTGCCAAAGGGGGAGAGAAAATGGGTATTTTAGAAATCAAGATATTATATTTTTAAAGCTTTAAAATTAAGCATAAATTCAAAAAGAAAGGGGGAGAAAGAGATGAGTGAACGATAGAACAAAACTTGCATGTATTCTCTTGATTTCAGGATTGTCATCATCAAAAAGGGGGAGATTGTGGAAGCAATGTTTTCCAAGTTTATTTGGATGATGCCAAAGACTCAAGTCAAGAATTAAGAGTCAAGCAAGTTTCAAGAATCAAAGAGTCGTTCAATCAAAGCAAGTTTCAAGAATCAAGATTAAAGTGAAGATTCAAGACAAGACTCAATTAAGATAAGTATTAAAAGAGTTTTTCAAAATATTGAATAGCACAATTTTGTTCAAGAGAATTTTTCAAATAAAAATCTTTTACCAAGATTTTTACTCTCTGGTAATCAATTACCAGAAGGCAGTAATCGATTACTAGTAGCCAATATTCTTTTTCAAACTGATTTACAAAGTTGTAATCGATTACCATAAGCATGTAATCAATTACCAATGTTTTAAAACGTTAGATTTCAAATTTCAAGAGTCGCAACTTGTAACAAAACATTTTCAAATCATTTCAAACTTGAAGAGTCACATCTGTTGATGTGTAATCGATTACACTATGATGCTAATCGATTACCAGTGACTTATTGTGAAAAATAAATTACCAAAAGTCACAATTCTTAAAGTGACTAGTTTTTGATAATTTTTTAAAAGTCACAACTTTTAAAGTGACTAGTTTTCAAAAAGAGTCACAACTTTTAAGTGACTAGTTTTCAAAAGAGTCACAACTCTTAAAGTGACTAGTTTTGAAGAAATTGCCAAAAGTCACAAATCTTTTTCAAGAGCCATAAAATGGCTATAAATATGTGACCATGGCACAAATTTCAAAGCATGCATAACAAATTTCTTTCATTCATTCATTCATCTTTCTAAGAGTTTTTGTTCAATACTTTCTTTATTAAAGAAAAGTTCATAGGCCAAAAACTTGTGCTATTCTTCTTCTTCATTCCTTCTCTCTTTTGCCAAAATATTCAAAGGACTAACCGCCTAAAATTTCTTTTGATTCTTCCTTCTTCCTCTTGCCAAAAGATTCAAAGGACTAACCGTCTGAGAATTCTTTTGATTCTTCCTCTTCCCTTTAAACAAAAGATTTCAAAGGATTAACCGCCTAAGAATTCTTTGTCTTAACACATTAGAGGGTACATCATTTGTGGTACAAGTAGAGCGCACATCTACTTGGGTTGTAATACTGAGAACAAGAGAGGGTACATCTCTTGTGGATCAGTTCAAGTGGAGGGTACATCAACTTGGTTGTTCAAAGAGAACAAAGGAGGGTACATCCTTTGTGGATCTTTGCTTGTAATGGATTTTATAAGGTTATTGGAAATCTCAAGAACCGGTGGTTGCTTGGGGACTTGATGTAGGCATGGGTTGTTGCCGAACCATTATAAATCTTGTGTTTGTCTTCTTCTTCCCTACACTCTTTATCTTTCCACTGTGCACTTTTTATTTTCGCTTTACTTTTGTCTAAGTTATTGTTTCTGTTCTTTAATTTCTCATAACTTAGTAGTAAAGCCTAATTGAATCTAGTAATATTAAGAAGGATAAATTTTTAATTAGTCAAGACACGTTCATAATTAATTCAACCCTCCCCCTTCTTAATTTGAGGTAAGGTACCCTAGAAATGTAGGATTTTTCAGCCCTTGATGTGTGTGTTGGAAAATAAATTTAATTGAATTGGGAGAAGCCCAATCCAATTAAATTTTAGAGGGGGAGGTGAGCATTTGCTTGCTACACCCCATTGCCACATCATATAGTCACATTTTGTGCATGTCCTTCATGCTTTACATGCCTCATGACACCTAAGCACACTTAGTGGAGAATCTTGGACTTGATCTTGGATTAGTGGGCTGAACTATAGCTAAAATTCACAAATCATAATTAGTGAAATTTTGGCTCCAAAATTTGGCTCCACAAGTTCAATTTCAAATTCAAGTAAATTTTAATAGAAATTCAAATTTCCCTCCAATTTTGTGTTACACTTAGGCTATAAATATGGCGTGTGTGCATTTTTCAACTTTGATCATTTGAGAATTACACTTCAAAGTTCAGACCTTATTTGAGGCACAAAATTTTGTGCTCCTTCTCCCTCCACTCTTCTTCTTCTACCTTCAAGCACTTATCCATGACTTCTTATGGTGGTGAGCTTCTTCTTGACTCATCTTCTCCTTGAGGTGGCATCTCCAATCATCTTTCTTCCTTCTCCATTCCGCTGCCATTAAACTTCAAGAAGCAAAGGACTCCATTGATGAAGAAGATCCAAGGCCTACAAGCTCCACATGGAGCTACATCAACTCCTATTCTTGATAACTCACTTTTCTCTCAAAAAGAAACTTTTAAGAATGATAAAATGAGATCACATGAATGTCTATACTTTTTATTTGAAACACAGTCAATCAAACATTTTTTTTAACTTTTTACTTTACTCGTCGTTTATGACACCCTCACCGAACATGGAGAATGAGCAATTTCTGATTGAACAGACCTGGGGATCAACTCAGGAGCGCAGGTCACTTGAGCAAACAAACCAATGGCTTACATTCACATTCCAGTGGAAGTTAAATAAGCAAAGATGTAATTGTGAGAGAATGAGAGACAAGGATATCAAATTTATCCATATTATTAGCATTATGACTGTTGTTTACAGTAATTGCATAAACTTGAACATCCTAATGAGTCATTGGAGACATCTAACAACAACCTTCAAATTGCCCCATGCATGGTGTCGCTTGACAATGTCAGAATTCACAAGCGATTATCCTCCTCAAATTTTAGCCAGCCTGCATCAATTAGACTTTGCACCTTATGTTTCAGGGTCCTACAATGCTCAATGGAATGCCCCGAAACTCCCCCATGATAAGCATATGTCACGTTGAGGTTGTATTGTCTGGGAAACGAAGGTTGAGGAGTCTTTGCTGGGCTTATGACTGCCATTGCATTATTGAGCAGATAGGGGAGTAAGTCAGCATATGGCATTGGAATTGGGGTGAATTCTGCAGGCTTATTTTCTGGAAAATTCCTTCCCTGGTTGGTGTTTTGATTTGTGTTAAGGGTGGTGTTTGGTATCGGATATGTGACAGGCAGGCTTTGTGGCTGATTTAGGGGTGGCCTTTGCAGATGATTGGGCGTTCTTGACTGGTAGGGTGGTGGGTAATGAGAAGGACTGATATTGGCTGAGTATTGATATTGTTGAGCTGGTGGGGAATTTGGCCATGTAGGAATGGCAGTCATAGCATGAGTTCCTCCCTCATTCTTACTCTCTCCATTTTCCCCAGGCTTCCAATTCATTAAAGCAGGATAATCAAATTTTCCTCTTCTCAGACCCACTTCGATCCTTTCGCCAAGGAAAACTAAATCGACAAAGCTTGAAGGCGTGTAACCCACCATCTTCTCATAGTAGAATACCGATAACGTGTCTACTATCATTGTTATCATCTCCCTCTCCATCATTGGGGACGCTACTTGAGCTGCCAGATCCCTCTACCTTTTGGCGTATTCTTTGAAAGATTCATGCTCCTTCTTACACATGTTCTGTAGCTGCATTCTATTCAGAGCCATATTAGAATTGTATTGATACTGCCTAATGAAGGCAACCATTATGTCCTTCTAAGAATGGACTTGGGAAGGTTCCAGATTAGTATACCAGGTGATGGCTACCCCAGTAAGACTTTCCTAGAAGAAATGCATCAACAATTTTTCATTTTTCAAGTATGCCCCCATTTTCCTGCTGTACATTTTCAGGTGACTCTTGGGGCAAGTAGTCCCCTTGTACTTATCGAAATTTGGCATCTTGAACTTCTGAGGGATGACGACGTTAGGAACTAGGCACAACTCTGCTATGTCATCAAAAGCATGATCTCCACCTCTTTCAATGACCCTCAGCCTTTCTTCTATATGATTGAATTTTTCCCTTTCCACTATGGCAAGAGGGACTCTTCCCACTGTAAAAGGCAAGGGTTATGGTTGTGGGTGTTATTGAGGGCCCCCTGAGGTTTTTGACAGGGGTACACCACCAAATGCTTGCCCCTCAATGGCATGTCTAGGTTAAGGCTCAAAGTCGGCCAGATTATGGTGGGGTGCTTCATGTTTCTCCCCCATGGGTTGAGATTGGGGTTGTTGGCTCTCAATGAGTATGGGAGTGGAGTTATTGACATTCTTATCGGGAGCGTGTGCAACATTGGGTGGTGCATAGTTGGGAGGCAAACTATATGGTGGGAAAGAGTTCTTGCTTTGCACCACATGGGGACCGCCTGTACTTCCCAATGCTTCTCCTCCTTGACCTACCACGTCGGGGACTGGACGACTTATTTGGTTTATGCCAGACGGGTGAGTTGGATTCACCATAGTGGTGGCACTGGTAGCGGCAACTGCAGCCGCATTGACCTCCATTATCTTCTTCATGCTCAACATGGCCTCCATCAAGGCGGCCATTTGGTCTTTCATGGCCTCCATGTTGGCCTTCATTTGCTCCTAAACTTCCTCTATTTCACTCATTACTCTAGTTCTAGCACGCGCTTGGTAAGGGGGTCGTAAAGCATGTTCTTTCCTTTTGATTACAATGATTACAGTTCCGATTTCAAGGAAAGAATGCGATGAGCAATGCCACCAATGTGAAAAGAAAAATAAGCATGGATGCATGTGAATGATGCATTGTTGAAGTATTACAAATTTTACACACAACATTCAGTAGAACATAGGGTTGAATCAATTCAGATTTTCATTAAAACAACATTGTTCGTCACATATTGTCAAAGCAAAACTGGAAATAAAACATGGACGTCAACCGTCCTTAATTTTTTTGTAAATTATTTAACTCAATCATGTGTTGGCAGTAAACAAAGAAGCAATGTAACTCGACCCATCTTCTGCCCTAACTTTTGCAAGCTTGTTACTTCCATACTTGACCTTGACTTGATGAACCTTTCCTTAAAAGCATGTGCTTGGTTCGACCCCATAATCCAAGGAATAGGAATTTTGATTTGTCAATACTTCAACAACCTATCAAAGACATGAATGACTAGGGCATACATATGTTATGCATGTAATTATGAGACCGTCATGAGATGCCCGAAGGATCATCATTTCCTAGTTAACCACACATTAGGTACAATGTTCACATGATTTTTTTTTAGAGAAATGAGTGTATGATCCCAACATGGTTGACTCATAGCCATCATCATGGTACCCAACACATGTAACTAAGAATGTGGCGTAAACTTTCATTCTTCATTGTGACTTTCTTTTGTTCTTATTTTTTTTTGTTTTTGTTTTTGTAAAGGAAAATGCAAGGCATGAGAAACTATGCATGAGTGAACATAATATGCGAACGATGAAAATAGAATGTATGCAGTTGGTGTGCTAAATGAAGATGTGTGATAATGCAATGATTTATGCAAATGCAATGCATGAATATGATAAATGACAAATGCAAGAATGATATGCCCATCATGATGCCATGAAGAGATGCATGATGCGATCAAGGAACAAGCCAAAGTAACTTTGCTATGTGCACCCCCCATGATGCAATCCTACCCCGCAAGGGCATTGGATAGAAGACTCCAAGAAGATTGGGCTAGAGATGCAAGAGAAGGCCCTAAGGTTCTCATGAGCCTTAGGGTAGATTTCGGGCCCATAGGCTAAGTATGAGTCTGCTTATCTTTGTACATATTAGATTAAGGTTTCATTATTTTTGCGCCTTGTATTTAGGGCTCCATAATATAGGTAAGGTACCCTAGAAATGTTGTATTTTTCAGCCCTTGTATTTTAGGGCACCTAGACTAGATTTTGTATTAGAGGTAGTTTTGTAATTTCACATGCATTAAGTGAATATTTGATGTGTGTGGTTGGAAATAAATTTAATTGAATTGGGAGAAGCCCAATCCAATTAAATTTTAGAGGGGGAGGTGAGCATTTGCTTCCTACACCCCATTGCCACATCATATAGTCACATTTTGTGCATGTCCTCCATGCTTTACATGCCTCATGACACCTAAGCACACTTAGTGGAGAATCTTGGACTTGATCTTGGATTAGTGGGCTGAATCATAGAAAAAATTCACTAATCATGATTAGTGAAATTTTGGCTCCAAAATTTGGCTCCATAAATTCAATTTCAAATTCAAGTGAAATTTGAATAAAAATTCAAATTTTCCTCCAATTTTATGTGACACTTAGGCTATAAATAGAGACCATGTGTGTGAATTTTTTTAACTTTGATCATTTGAGAATTAAACTTCAAAGTTCAGACCTCTTTTGAAGTACAAAATTTCGTGCTCCTTCTCTCCCTCTCCCTCCATTCATCTTTTCCTACCTTCAAGCTCTTATCCATGGCTTCCTATGATGGTGAGCTTCTTCTAGACTCATCTTCTTATTGAAGTGGTGTCTCCTCTCAACTCTTCTTCTTTTCCATTCCGCTGCCATTAAAATTCAAGAAGCAAAGGACTTCATTGATGAAGAAGATCCAAGGCCTACAAGCTCCACATGGAGCTACATCACCCTAATTTAGGAACCTAATGGACAGGATCCAAAAGTCCCCTTTTAGTGACAACTCCCAATGGTGGTTTCATGTAACTTTAGTGGCTTCTAGAGATATCATCCTCTTTGGTAATACATTATGGTGATAGGGACTATCAATGACAATGCATCACTAAAAGAGGAAAACTCTAGAAGAGGCTTCATTGTCATCAAGCGAGTCGGAGACTCAGCATAACCACAGATCGACCTCCACTCCTTATGGATCACATAGACCCAAGTATAGGGCCTAATATCTCAATATGTGTGCAAGGTGTAGGTTCCATGTGTGCATAGAAAAATATTTCTAACTATGAATTTAATAGATAGACAGACACACACCAAACATAACATCATAGCAAAGGTTAAAGGGAACATAAATAAAGATGAAGTCATGATAAAAACATTGCACACGGATTGAATGGCCTAACTCTCTAACAAGTCCCCAGTGGAGTCGCCAACTGTCACAACCTACCTTTTAGTGGGAGGGTGAGGCGAGATAAAAAGGTGTGTCTTTTCATGAAGAAAATGCTAGAAAAACCAAAAAAAGGTCTGGGGATTTTGAAAATAAGGGTTCGGGAGTTGTTTACGCACGGGGAAGGTATTAGCGCCCCACACGCCCGTCACAAGGGACGACAACCTTTAATTGAGTGTGCAAAACATGACTTCAAAATTATGTATTTTCCCTTTTTATGTTTATTATTTTTTTGGGATCGACAAGGGTGTTGCCCTTGCTCCTACGTATCCTCAGGTGCGATGAGGAATTCATACCTATGTAGTTCTTTAAGTTTGAAAGTTTGTGTGTTACATTGATTTTATGTTTTTTGAATGATTGATTTTAATTGCGAAGGCGTTAGACCTTGAAACGATGTTTTAAACTTTGAAAAGTGGGGAGAGTCATTAAGGAGTTGGACCTTGAAACGATCTTTTGATTTTTGAAAAGAGAAGAGAGTCGTTAATGTTGGATCAAGTGGTCTCGGAATAATTAAGAAGGGGGGGTTGAATTAATTATGAACGTGTATTGACTAATTAAAAATTTATCCTTCTTAATGTTACTAGATTCAATTAGGCTTTACTACTAAGTTATGAGAAAGTAAAGAACAGAAACAATAACTTAGATAAAAGTAAAATGGAAATAAAAAGTACACAGTAGAAAGATAAAGAGTGTAGGGAAGAAGAAGACAAACACAAGATTTATACTGGTTCGGCAACAACCCGTGCCTACATCCAGTCCCCAAGCAACCACCAGTTCTTCAGATTTCCAATAACCTTGTAAAATTCTTTACAAGGAAAGATCCACAAGGGATGTACCCTTCCTTGTTCTCTTTGAACAACCAAGTGGATGTACACTCCACTTGAACTGATCCACAAGAGATGTACCCTCTTTTGTTCTCAGTATTACAACCCAAGTAGATGTACGCTCTACTTGTACCACAAAGGATGTACCCTCCAATGTGTTAAGACAAAGAATTCTTAGGCGGTTAGTCCCTTGAATCTTTGTAAGGGGAAACAAAAGATATCTCAGGCAGTTAGTCCTTTGAAATCTTTTGTTTAAAGGGAAGAGGAAGAATCAAAAGAATTCTCAGGCGGTTACTCCTTTGAATCTTTTGGCAAGAGGAAGAAGGAATGAAGAAGAAGAATAGCACAAGTTTTTGGCCAATGAACTTTTCTTGAATAAAGAAAGTTTTGAACAAAATCTCTTAGAAGAATGCTTGGAATGAATGAAAGAAATCTGAAAGTTGTCTCTTTAAAATTCGTGCCATGGTCACATATTTATAGTCATTTGATGACTCAAGTTAAAGTTTATGACTCTTGGCAATTTCTTCAAAACTAGTCACTTTTTAAAAGTTGTGACTCTTTTGAAAACTAGTCACTTTAAAAGTTGTGACTCTTTTGAAAACTAGTCACTTTAAATGTTGTGACTTTTGAAAAATCTTCAGAAACTAGTCACTTTAAGAATTGTGACTTTTGTTAATTTAATTTTCAAAATAAGTTACTGGTAATCGATTACACATCAATAGATGTGACTCTTCATGTTTAAATTTGAAAATTAAAACGTTTAGAAACATTGGTAATCGATTACAAGTATTGTGTAATCAATTACACAAGTTTGAAATGATTTGAAAATGTTTTATCACAAGTTGTGACTCTTGAAATTTGAAATCTAATGTTTTAAAACATTGGTAATCGATTACGTGCTTATGGTAATCGATTACAGCTTTGTAAATCAGTTTGAAAAGAATGTTGGCTACTAGTAATCAATTATTTCCTTATGGTAATCGATTACCAGAGAGTAAAACTCTTGGTAAAAGATTTTTCTTTGAACAAAATTGTGCTATTCAATATTTTGAAAAACTCTTTTAATACTTATCTTAATTGAGTCTTCTCTTGATTCTTTACTTGATTCTTGAATCTTGATTGAACGACTCTTTTATTCTTGAAACTTTCTTTGATTGAACGACTCTTTTGATTCTTGAAACTTGCTTGACTCTTGATTCTTGACTTGAGTCTTTGGCATCATTGGAAAGCATTGCTTCCACAATTAAGACGTTGGACCTTGAAGCAACCTCCAGTGATATTTGATAAAAAAAAAATAGTTATGAGTTGGTTTTATCTTGATTTTCATTTATTACCCTTCAATCTTTTATTAAGATAACTTGCGGCACTAATGATCGGTTAAAACTCACTTTACAAGAAGAAAATGAGATTACCGATGATAAAAGAAGGAGATGCAGATGCACAAAACAAGAAAGAGGACCCCTCGTATTCAAATCCTTAAAACAAAAACTAACCGGATGACGAACGAAGAACGATGTAGAAGTCGATTATGGTGGCCTAGGCGAGCCAGAGGCTAGCCTGGGCGAGCTAGGGTCCAGGAAAACCATGGAAAAGACCCTTTTGCCCCTTTTTTGGGTATTTTTGATCAAAACATTGAATGATCATTTGTTTCGCACAGTAACTGGCGTTCAACACCGTAAGTCGACTAACAAGAATCAAAAGATCAACAAACGATAGTCCGCGGATGAAATTAGGGTATGACACAACCCAACAGCTACTTGTTATCCAATAATTGAGAAATAATTTAAGGAAACAATATTAAAAAGCCAGATCAGATAATTAGGTTGTTGGCAAGTAATTTTTAGAACTTATAAGTGAGAAAATAACATGTTTTAGCTTTTATTAAAGTTCTGATACAATGTCAATATAATGATAATTTATTTTTATTTCCACTTTGGTGGAGGAATTTTTTACTATGACTCTTAACAAAACAATAGTCATAGCCAATAAAGATATAATTATATAAAAATACCTATAATAATAATAAAAAACTATACATATTTATATGACATGGTTCTTTGCAGAAAATCCTAAAGTTTCATATATCATAACATATTATTGTAGACAAAGATGCAATAAAAATTAAATTAATGTGTATTAGATAATAAGAGAGACTAACCTAGCATGTTTGAAATGGTACGAGACACAGCCAAGCATGGTTGTGTGGAAGATACAAAGATGGACGCATTCGTTGCACTCATGAATCACTCTATTTTGGTAACAAGCTATCTAACAAGTAACAACAGATGAACAAGCTATATATTGATGCAATCCTATTGTTCGCTCTTTGACAAATGCGAAATCTATCAGCAAGTGTACTGAGTCATAAGTAATATAAAATGGTAAGAACCGAGTATCGAATCACAAGGAGTTTGTTTCATTCAGAAAAGTGTTCATTCAATAAGTAGACATTTGTATAAAATCATGAAATGGAAATAAACACAGGATATAGTTGCAATTCTAAAGATAACTACAAAATTAACTATGTAAATGCAAGAGATAAACAAATGATTAAAACGTTGGGTCCTTCTATTGAGTAACTCGATGCAATTAAAGGTTTTTTCTCTATTTAAGGTTGTTTCTGTGTTCTATGCTGAGGACAAATACACCAAACACCGATTCCTCGCGTGAATAGACTAATTCTATTTAAACCTCATTCTCGAATGTCTCGTCGAACTTAGCCTAAACGAATTGCATTACGATTACAACATATTAAAAACTAAATCCCTGCATTCCGTGTCCAGAAATACAGTTATCTAGCCCTGCTCTATCCAGTTCTAAGGATTCAAAACATTTTCCAATGCTAAAAATCCTAACTTTACACACACATGGATGATCAGTCCACAAGCATGCAATAATTAAATACAGATAGAAGCAATGAACACATCAAAACAACATTAAATAGATAGTAAAGAGTTTTTACATCAAGGCTCAGCAGAAATTCCCAACAGAAGCTTTAGCCTTCCATGGCAAGTTATCACCTTTCAGTTATAATAGGGGGTTTTGGAAGGAAAATTCAGATTACACAGTGGTGGGGATGTCTCCTCCACCTCTAGGAACCTAGAAATCACTCTAAAACCTAGAATCCTCTTGAAAGCTGAGGTTTTTGGTGCTCCTTTGCCCTGCTGCGTCTCTCACATATATCTCTATTCTTCCAAAAGCTAAAGACTCCCGCCTCCCTTTTTTCTCGCCAACTTCAGCTTTTAAGGGCTTTTTTTCCTTGAAGGATCACTTAGCACCATTCTCGCGCTAAACGCGAGTTAGTGATTTTTGGCTGAGCGAGTCAGGCACGCTGGGCACTAGAAGAGACAAATGACTCACTGGGTGAGCTGATGGCGTGCTGAGTGCGTGCATGCGTGGCAGATTCTCTTCCAGATTGTCCTTACTCGCTAAGTGAGTTGATGTCTCGCTTAACGGATGTTGCTCGCTAAGCGCATATGCCTCGCTTAGCGAGACACCAGCTGCTGCAACCTTCTTATTCTTCATCTTTTCACCTGAAACTGAAGTTGAAAACACATTAATTCATAATGAAGGGAATATCTACTGCATAAAAATTAAACTAAACATAAAAATATGTACAAACCTACAACAAGAACTATAAATTGGGGAAAAGGCATAAATTTCATAATGCTTTTCAATACAAAAGTTAGTCGTAAATGATGACTAACAACTTCCCCAAATTTATAGTTTTGCTTGTCCTCAAGCAAAGAAAAAATAGTTCACTTGTCCTTAAGTTATAAGCTCACAATGGTTATTCAAAATTGTGTTTGTTGCAAAGAATTCAATCACATGAACACAAGGGGCAAGCAATGCTTTCAACCAACAACTTCTCATAGAGATATGCAGAAATTCAAATATAGGAACATGATTATTAAGCAACACAAGTGAAATAAGCTAGCAAGCAAGACAGATATCAAGGAAGGTTCATCAAGCCAATTCCTCGCGGTCACCGTTTCACTCAAGCACAAGTGTTTAGGCAATTTATCAATCAACAACCAACATAAGTCCCAACTTTTGAATTTCATCTCATGACATACAATTACAAACACATAATTTGAATCCAAAGGACTTTATAGGCTTGTAATGAGGCTAGGCTGCAAACAATTCATGGTTTTTCTAGGATGCAAAAGCTTAAGTTCTTGGAGAGCATTCATCCTTAGATCAACTCTTTTTCTTTTTATTCCAGCTTCAATTACTTGCCTTTTACATTTAAGGCACTTAGCTTCAAATAACAGCCCACAAAACTTTTATTCTTGAAATTTCTTCTTTTTTTTTTATTTTAGCAGCTTTTATTTACTGCTTCTTGACAAATTTCTATGTGGTTGTTATTTGTCTTAGCACTCTTGTCATCACCCAATAATCTCCCCCAAATTTGGGGCAAATTTTCTTTGAACCATAATGCTTTCCTACAACCTAAGAAAAGGTAGATGGAGATTATGACTTTACAGGCTCAAGTTTCAGCTCAATCAATCAAAAACAAGCTCAACATGGGTGCAAAGGATTTAATATTCATGAACAGGGTAAGCTTTTTGGCTAGGTGTCTATTGTAATCAATCATGGCCTTCATCATTTCCAAAATTCATGCATTCATTCAATATTCAGAGATATATGCAAAAATCAGTACCCAATGCAAGTCGCTCTCTCACAATTAAGATCACACAACTCACCGGGTTGTGGCTAATGATTACCTTCACAATTTATTTGTCAAACCAACTAACATTTTCATTCATGTCCCTAATTCATGTTCTTTCTCTTCTAATTACTACATACTTATTCAAAGCAAGTGATCTACGCATCACAATTCACTCAATCCATGCAATCGATCAAATTCAAATCATTCACAAACACAAAATTTTCAAATCAAAACAAACCTCTACATAATCAATCAAAACTGTAAATTATTCAATAGGCTTTGCTAACTAAATAGATTGAATATAAAACTGAAATTAAAAGCATAAATTGAACATAAAAATGTATCAAGAACAAGAAAAATAAATAAAGATCATGTCATGGCTCCTCCTGTGCTGCTGTAGGCTCGTCCTGAGGTGAGGAATGAGCATCCTGGGCTGGCTGAGGAATATCCTGAGCTGTTGTGGGCCATGGATCCCAAGTGATCTGTGTTTCTGCCATGTCTGCTGCATGATCTGTATCTGCAATGCCATCCTCCTCCTCTGAGACCTCCAAAATTGGTGTAGTAACTGGAGAAGTCTGCGGAGTGGTCTCTGGAGTGGCCTTCGGCTGTGGCTGAGGCTCTGACTGAGGCTCTTGGGCTATGGAAGCCTCACTTCCCCCCAAAGGAGAAGGCTGGACTCCTGGCCAGACCACCTAAGCTGTAAACTCCTCCATGATCATGATGGGCCGATGCTGAGCCAAATCATGGATACTCTGCATTACTAGGCATAAGCCATGGTGAAGGCTCTACAACATCGGCACTAAAATGTCTGAGCTCTGCATGGAGGTGCTGGCAGAAACTAGAGCAGAGGGAGCTAGTGCTGGAGAAGGAGCAGGAGCAGAAGCAAAAGAAAAAGGTGCTGAAGACTTAGGTCCCCTAGCCCTAGCTTTGCAGGTCCCTGGAAAAATGGTCGTGGGATCATCCAGGTTCCAACAATTCTTCTTTTAGTACGCCAAATTAATGGCAGGGCTAAGAGACTCAAAAGTTAGTGAGTCTGAGACCACTCCTCTAGATATGCAGAGTGCAGTAATGAGGGCTGGAAAACCGAGCCGAGAGGAGTTGGACTGGGACATCTGGGAGATCAGGCCTGAGATGAGCGAGCCCACGTCCATGTTCATCTTCATCACTAAGTCATATACCCACCTCACCCTATCCATATTAAGATCAAATGTGTGAGATGTATGGGCGAGGTTGGAGTAGGAAAGGACACTCCATGTCTGTGCAAGATGGGTGAGGTCCTTCCTAAGCAGCTTCCATGGTGCACCCTCTGCATTTAAAACAAATCCCCTCCCTGGAATGCAGAGCCTGGCGGCCAGCTCCTGAGGATCTATGCGAGTGCGACAGAAGAGTGAATATGAGGTATACTGCTCCTTTGGCTCCAGAATATGGGGCGTCTCCAGGAATGTGTTTAGTGAGTCCCCATCAAACTTAATAAGTTTCCCTCTGACTCGAACATGTTTGGGAGATTTATCTTATGGGTCATAAAGGTTCGAGTAGAATTCCTTGACCAAGGCCACGTCAATGTGACCATCAATGTGCTGGGTCAAGGCCTTGTGCCAGTTTCGCCTGATGAGCTCCCGATGGAACTCATCATACTCTTTTACAAACAAATTAACATCCCTCTTCGGAAGGATGTTCCAGGAGTGAATGTTCTAAGAATATCTCTCCCATGCGACCTCGGAAACAAATCTGGTTGTGTCATATGGTTCCCGAGGTCGGGAGGCAGTAGCTTTCCTTTTTCTAGAGGCCATCTGCATAAAAAAGAATCACAAGAATCAAGTTAGACATGTTTTTTTTCAAACTGAAAGCAGAAAAATAAAATAGAAAAATAGACTAGGCGTTGAGCGAGAATGACTCGCTTAGTGCGCCTTATGAAAATAACAGCACACGCTTAGCACGCAAGGCGCGCTTAGCGCGACAACACAAAAACATAGACTCTAGCTAAGCGAGACGCACTCGCTTAGCTAAAACAGCACAATGGCTAAGCGAGCATGGCTCGCCAAGCCCTATTCTCTAACATAGAGATAATTGTGCTTAGCGAGATTGACTCGCTTAGCGCGACACACTACACAAGCTTAGAGCCATTAGGCACTTAGCCCAAATTGACCACTGGAACTTAATTGGCTGAGCAAGCAGACTTGCTAAGCCCAATTCCAAAATAGAGAAGAAATTGCGCATAGTGAGACTGACGCGCTTAGCGCATGAACAAAAACTAAGAAAACTAAATATGCTTTGGGCTTAGCGAGACTGACTCGCTTAGCCCAGGCTTATTCACTAACAGAGGCTAAGTGGCTTAGCGAGACTGACTCACTTAGCCACTAAGAGAAGACCAAAAGCCTCTTAGACTCTGACTCAAGCAACACAACTCGCTAAGCGTGGCATGTCGGCTTAGTGAGTTCATACAGACATTCAAACATTCATACAAAAATGATGAACATGCTTAACGGGACAAGGTCGGCTTAGCGAGTTCATCTAAAAACCCAAAAATCAATAGAAATTGATGAACTCGCTTAGCGAGCAGGCTCGCTTAGCAAGAACATAAAAAATTCCAAAAAAATTGGGGCTTTTCAGCCCCCTACCACAGGCCCTTATTAGGCCTCAAAACCCAATCTATTCACAACAACACAACATACATTATGTGCGAAAATAAACCACTAACAGCATACTGTCTAGAAACTAACCAAACAACAATTAAATCAAGACAAAATTAAAACTTTAAAAAGACTAAGGCATAGCTTCTAACCTAAGGTTCAAAACAAAAAATTAAAATGCAAAGTAAAAGAAACTTACTTGGATTGCAGTGAGAAGAAGCACAGAGGAAGCAAATGAAGCAGAGAGTGCAATGAAGTGCAATGCAGAGTAGTGCTTAAAATGCTAAGAGTGAGAATTTTGTAAGTGCAGAAAATGTAACTGCCTAAGGCAGTAAAGCCTTTTTTTTGGCAATTTCGACTGCCTCGCTTAGCGTGGGCCACTCCCTAAGCGAGCACTCAATGACGTTTGAGTTTTTAGATTTCAAATTCACGCGCTTAGCGGGTAGACTCGCTCAGCCCAATTCAAAAATTAGAAAACCCGAGAAGGATTTGGGCTTAGCCCGAAGGATATGCGCTTAGCGAGAGCTGCAGCTCTGATTGGTCTGCAACTTTCGCTTAGCGGGCCATGTGCCGGCTTAGCGAATTAAATGCTTCCTAATGCAGTAGTGGGGCTCTCTTAGTGAGATGGTCTCGCTTAGCACAATTCCAAACCTGAGAGGGATTTGGGCTTAGCGAGCTGACCCGCTTGGCCCAATTCACATGAAGGTCCAAACAAAGAGGAAATTGCGCTTAGCGCACTGGGGCGCTTAGCGAGATGAAGTTGTGTGCTTAGTGAGATGACTCGCTTAGCCCAAATCCAAAATATGAAATTCCAGAGAGGTTTTTGGGCTTAGCACATAGGGCTCGCTTAGCAAGGCCCCATCAGTCAATGAGTATGGGTTGATGCGCTTAGCGCGAGAGATGACTCGCTCAGCACATGCATAATGATTCGCTTAGCGCTTGAAACACGTTGAGCGAGTGGATGACTGAAAAATTTTCTAAGTTATTTTTCCATCCACAACTCCAGAGAAGCTTAATCAACCTCATATCAAAATGCAAAACATGCTGATGATTCAAGCAATCACAAATAAGTAATCCTAACTATATGCAGTGAACATGAAATTAAAAAGGGTTGGGTTGCCTCCCAGTAAGCGCTCGTTTAACGTCATTAGCTTGACGCATCTTACTTCATGGATCTGGATCAAATTTGGTTCCAACCTTCTGAACCATCTCCTTCCATCCTTCATTTACCTTTGAACAGACATTCTGGTCGAGCAAAGGTTTTTCTTCATCAAACAAATCAAAGTTGATCTTCTGATCAACTATACCCATTTCCAGCTTTTTCTTTCCCATATCCACCATGCAACTAGCGGTTAACATGAAGGGACATCCCAAGATCAAGGGAATTTCAGTGTCATCTTTAATATCCACGACCACAAAATCTGCAGGGAAAGTAAAATGTTTTACTCTAACCAGAACATCTTTAATCACTCCATAAGGTTTGGTAATAGATCTATCTGCAAGCTGTAGTTTCATCCTTGTTGGCATAATCTCCAACTCTCCAAGTCTCCTACACATGGAGAGTGGCATCAAGTTTATACTAGCCCCCAAATTAATGAGAGCTTTTCCAACAGACACAGAACCAATAGAGCAGGGAATTGTGACACTCCCAAGATCTTTGTGCTTTGGTGGAAGGATTCTTTGAATCACTGCACTGCAATTTCCCTCCACAACAATATTATCACTGTGAATGTACTTGCTATTCTTGGTTAACAGATCTTTCAAAAACTTTGTATAGAGTGGCATTTGCTGCAGGGCTTCTCCAAAGGGAATTGTTATCTCCAATTTCTTGAAGATGTCAAGGAACCGAGCTAATTGTTACTCCTTGTCTTTCTTTGATGGTACTAAATGATATGGCACCTCTTTCCCTATACATGGAATAGCCTCTTTCTTCTTCTCACGTGCAAGCTCACTCTTGGTCTTTCTTACTCCCTCTCTTTCCTTCTCTTTTTCATTTTTCTCTTTTTCTTCTTTTTCTTTTTCTTTTCCTTCTCCATTTATTTCTTTCTCATTCTCATTTATTTTGTTCTCCCTCATCTGGTTTTCTTCTTTTTCCTTCTCTTCTTCTCCTTCTTCAATCACTAGCTCTTGGTCATCACTAATTCTTCCCTCATCCCTAACCATGGTTGCCTTTCTGCCTCTGGTCATAACAGCTTTGCATTCTTTTTTTGGATTCTTCTTAGTGTTTGCTCCAAAAGTGCTAGAAGAGTTTTCTGCTAACTATTTTGCCAACTGTCCCACTTGGATTTCAAGGTTTTTGATGGCAGACTCTGTGCTCTTGTGGTTTGACATTGTGACCTACATAAATTGAGCCAGTGTCTCCTCCAGCTTAGTTGTTCTGTCATAGAGGCTAGGCACTTGTTGCTGAGGCCTATTAAATGGTCCACCCTGGTCCTTGTTGAATTGATTTCCCAGATGGGACCTCCACTGCCCTTGTTGCTGGTTATAATTTGAACCATGCTAAAAACCTGAATATCCACTTGCATGAAAATTTGGCTTGGGCTGGTCCCCTCCCCCCCATGTAATTCACCTCTTGTGTTGTGTCATCTAGGGGAATACAACGTCCAGACTCGTGAGCTCCTTCACATATGCTGCAACCTCCGACCTACAAAACAGCTGAATGTGAAGGTTGATTAACATGAAATTGATTAGGCAACTTACTCAATGTTTCTGTTAATGTCTCAAGCTGCTTGGACAATAACTTGTTTTGTGCCAAAAGTGCATCCTGAGAGGAAAGCTCCAACAGACTTCATTTTCTGGGAATGTGAGTCCGATCACGCAGTATGGCATGATCACTTGCAGCCATATTTTCAATTAGTTCCATGGCCTCTTTCGGGGTCTTCAACTTGATTTTTCCCCCAACAGAAGCGTCCAACAGCTGCTTGGACTACAGCCTTAACCCGTCAATAAAGATATTTAGCTAAATTGGTTATGAAAATTCGTGAGTCGGTGTTCTCCGCAGCAAGCTACGGAATCTTTCTAATGCTTCACTTAAAGACTCATCCAAAAACTGATGGAAGGAAGAGATGGCTGCCTTTCCTTTTGCTGTCTTGGACTCAGGAAAATATTTCTTCAAAAAAATTTCAACCACTTCATCCCAAGTCGTAAGACTGTTACCTTTAAACGAATGTAGCCATCTTTTTGCTTCTCCAGGCAGTGAGAATGAGAGCAAACTCAGCCGCACAGCATCCTCAGGAACACCAGCAATTTTGACTGTATTACAAATCTCAATGTAAGTGGCCATGTGTGTATATGGGTCTTCATTCGGTAAGCCATGAAATAAATTTCCTTGTATTAACTGTATCAAAGAATGAGGGTAAGTAATATTGGGTGCTTGAACTTCCGGCCATGCAATACTTGCGAAGAACTGTGGCACAGATGAGCTAGAATAATCTTCAAGAGTAACCCTCCTAGGTTGATCTCCAGCCATGATATAAGCCATGGATGCACCTAATTCAGGTTCCCTTGGTTCTAGAAAAATAGAAGACGACTCAGAAGATTGAGGTTCCTCTGGAATTGGTTGTGTTGTCCTGTCCTGTAGTATTTTCCTTCTTCTTTCTGTGTTGTTCCTCCTACAATTGGCTTCAATTTCCAAATCCAATTGAACTAAATCACTTGCAGAAGATTTACCTCGCATACAAAGCACTAGCAAGAGCAGCGATTAACCAATCCAAGAGAAAAATAAATTTTGAACTAACTATTCACACAAAAATTAATAAAAGAATAAAGAATCAATGCCTACAAACTAAACTAAACTTTCCTAAATGGAAAGAAACTCCCTGGCAACGGCGCGAAAAAATTGTTCGCTCTTTGACAAATGCGAAATCTATCAGCAAGTGTACTGAGTCACAAGTAATATAAAATGGTAAGAACCGAGTATCAAATCATAGGGAGTTTGTTTCATTCGGAAAAGCTTTCATTCAATAAGTAGACATTTATATAAAATCATGAAATGGAAATAAACACAGGATATAGTTGCAATTCTAAAGATAACTACAAAATTAACTGATGTAAGCTCCATTGGAGCTTGTAGGCCTAGGATATTCTTCATCAATGGATTCCTTTGCTTCTTGGAAGATGAATGGTAGCAGAATGGAGAAGGAAGAGAGAGAGGAGATGCCACTTCAAGGAGAAGATGAGTCTAGAAGAAGCTCACCACCATAGGAGGCCATGTATAAGAGCTTGGAGGAAGAAGGAGATGAATGAAGGGAGAGGAATAGAAGAGCACAAAATTTTGTGCTCTAAAAGAGCTCTGAAATCTAAAGTTTAATTTTCAAATGATCAAAGTTGTAAAAATTCACACACATAGCCTCTATTTATAGTCTAAGTGTCACACAAAACTAAAGGAAAATTTGAATTTCTATTCAAATTTCACTTGAATTTGAAATTGAATTTGTGGAGCCAAAATTTCACTAATTATGATTAGTGAATTTTAGATATGGTTCAGCCCACTAATCCAAGATCAAGTCCAAGATTCTCCACTAAGTGTGCTTAGGTGTCATGAGGCATGTAAAGCATGAAGGACATACACAAAGTGTGACTATATGATGTGGCAATGGGGTGTAGCAAGCAAATACTGACCTCCCCCTCTAAAATTTAATTGGATTGGGATTCTCCCAATTCAATTCAATTTATTTCTCAACACACACATCAAATATTCACTTAATGCATGTGAAATTACAAAACTACCCCTAATACAAAAACTAGTCTAGGTGCCCTAAAATACAAGGGTTGGAAAATCCTACATTTCTAGGGTACCCTACATTATGGAGCCCTAAATACAAGGTCCAAAATTAATGAAACCTTAATCTAATATGTACAAATATAAGTGGGCTCATACTTAGCCCATGGGCCCGAAATCTACCCTAAGGCTCATGAGAACCCTAGGGTCTTCTCTTGCATCTTTGGCCCAATCTTCTTGGAGTCTTCTATCCAATGCACTTGGGGTATAGGATTGCATCATTAACTATGTAAATCGAGAGATAAACAGATGATTAAAACATTGGGTCCTTCTACTGAGTAACTCGATGCAATTAAAGGTTTTTTCTCTATTTAAGGTTGTTTCTGTGTTCTATGCTGAGGGAAAATACACCAAACACCGATTCCTCGCGTGAATGGACTAATTCTATTTAAACCTCGTTCTCGGATGTCTCGTTGAACTTAGCCTAAACGAATTGCATTATGATTATAGCATATTAAAAACTAAATCCCTGCACTCCGTGTCCAGACATACAGTTATCTAGCGCTGCTCTATCTAGTTCTAAGGATTCCAAACATTTTCCAATGCTAAAAATCCTAACTTTACACACACATGAGTGATCAGTCCACAAGCATGCAATAATTAAATACAGATAGAAGCAATGAACACATCAAAACAACATTAAATAGATAGTAAAGAGTTTTTATATCAAGGCTCAGCAGAAATTCCCAACAGAAGCTTTAGCCTTCCATGGCAAGTTATCACCTTTCAGTTATAATAGGGGGTTTTGGAAGCAAAATTCAGATTACGCAGTGGTGGGGGTGTCTCCTCCACCTCTAGGAACCTAGAAATCACTCTAAAACCTAGAATCCTCTTGAAAGCTAAGGTTTTTTGTGCTCCCTTGCCCTGTTGCGTCTCTCACGTATATCTCTATTCTTCCAAAAGCTAAAGACTCTCGCCTCCCCCTTTTCTCACTAACTTCAGCTTTTAAGGGCTTTCTGTCCTTGAAGGCTCGCTTAGCGCCATTCTTGTGCTAAGCGTGAGTTAGTGATTTTTGGCTAAGCGAGTCAGGCACGACGGGCGAGCTGATGGCGCGCTAAGCGCGTGCATGCGTGGCTGATGTCTTGCTTAGCGGATGTTGCTCGCTAAGCGCATATGCCTCGCTTAGCGAGACACCAACTACTGCAACCTTCTTATTCTTCATCTTTTCACCTGAAACTGAAATTGAAAACACATTAATTCATAATGAAGGGAATATCTACTGCATAAAAATTAAACAAAGCATAAAAATATGTATAAACCTACAAAAAGAACTATAAATTGGGGAAAAGACATAAATTTCATAATTCTTTTCAATACAAAAGTTAGTCATAAATGACGACTAACACCTACTCCTCAAGGGTATTGATAGAAGACTCCAAGAGGATTGGGCTAGAGTTGCTAAAGAAGGCCTTAGGGTTCTCATGAACCTCGGAGTAGATTTTTGAGCCCATGGGCCAAGGTTGGGTCCACTCTTCTTTGTAAATATTAGAATAGGTTTTCCCTTCATTTGGACCTTGTATTTTGGCCATTCTAGTAATATAGGGTTTTAGCCTTGTATTTCAGGGCATTTTGAGTAGTCTTTGTAGTAGGGACTTTTTGTATTTTCATGTATTTTGGCATGGGAGTGAGCTTAGCTATTATAAGGGGTGTGTGTAGCTAAGCTCTAGCTTCTCATCTCAAGGAGGTGAGCTTAGCTATTAGAGGGATGTGTGTAGCTAAGCTCTAGCTTCTCTAGGAAGTTTCTCAAGGAGGTGAGCTTAGTTATTAGAAGGTTTGTGTAGCTAAGCTCTAGCTTCTCAAGGAAGCTTCTCAAGGAAGCTACCTAGGCTATAAATAGAAGCATGTGTAACACTTGTTGTAACTTTGATGAGTGAGAGTCTTATGAGACACACTTCAAAGTTCAACTTCTCTCCCTCTTTTCCTTCTTCAATTTCGTTCTCCCCCTCCTCTCTTTCTCTCTCTCTTTCTTTTCCTCCATTGAAGCTTCCTCTCTAAGCTTCTTATCCAAGCCACTCTCTTGGTGGTGAAGCTTTTTCTTCCATGGCTTATTCCCTTGTGGATGGCGCCTCCTCTCACCTCTTCTCCTTTATCTTCCGCTGCATCTCCATGGTGGAAAATCACTATTTAAGGAACTCATTGAAGCTCAAAGATCTAGCCTCCATAGAAGCTTCACAAGCAAGCTTTCATCAAGCCCCTCCCCCTTGGAAAGGATTTGACCTCAAATCCCGATGTTCTTGATACTCTAGGCTCCTTCCCTCGACACCTGTAAAAAGAATAAAAACATATATATTAATGGTGTTGGGTATGTTAGAGTAGGGTAAAGTCTGAAAACCCCTTTCCTGGGCATTTTCCCATGAGGGAACATGGTTCCTCACCAACTCAATGAGTGGTGCTACAAGTATAGAAAAATATGGGACAAACCTTTTGTAAAAGTTTGTTAAGTCATGGAAGCCCTAGATTTCCCTTATACTTTGTGGAGTGGGCCAATCAGGAATGACCTTTATTCTCTCAGGGTCCATAGGAACCCCTTGATCACAATTTAAAAAGTTAAGGAAAGCAATGCAGTAAAATGTACCTTTTACTGTATTTTCATGTTGATTATTCCTACAAAAAAGTACGACAAACCTAAGGTGTCCCATATGAGCACCTAATTTTGTATTAAAACAATAAATAAGAACAAACCCACCTAATGAGTCCCTATGTACACGAATCATGAAGATGTTGGGTGCCTAATAATACCTAATTTAGGCACCAACAAAGCACAAGGATTTAAGTTTTTACGAACCAAATCCTCATCCAACAACTTCTTTACTTGAGGAATAACCTCAAGCCCAAGAGGTGTGGCAGTGCTAACAAGTGTCTTTTTACAAAGGAGAAGATGTGGAGGTTGTCTAAGAGAGGAAGTTTCTTTAATTTTTTTATTTATTGAAAAATGACTTTCCTTTTTAGCAAACCTCTTGGAGGAGACACTTACCTCCTTACACTCCACCTTAACCATTAAAGGTTGTCCTTCTTCTTGGGGGTAGATTTCTTCACTAGATTCTTCCCCTTTTGCTTCTTCACTTCCACTAGAGGAAGGTGAAGTAGTAGCCTCATCTTGGCTACTATAAATGTCTTGGCCCCTCATAATCATGGTTTTCATGGTGGGGCATTTAGAAGTAACGTGTCCTCTTCCAAGACATTTAAAGCACTTTATAGAGTTAGTTTTCTCTTTCATACTAGCCTTAGGGGGTTGCTTTTATATTGTCTTCCCTTATCATCTTTGGGCCTAGAAGGTGATTGAGGTCGTACCTGAATCAAATAAATATTAAAATGTAGTAACTAGGAAATGATCTTAGGTCATTTCCCAACGAGCAATGATAAATCAAATGTTCATAATAGATAGTAGGAAATAGTAACAAATTAGGGGGGGGGGGGGTTGTTTGCTTTTGTAAATTAAACAGCGAGTAAAATTTAATTAGAAAATATCATAATTTAAATACGTTGCTTCCCCTTGATTCACAAGCAAGTCTCTTATCCTAGGTTGCGAGAATTTATCCTTATTCAGTTCAACCACTTAATCCAACCCTAAATTAAATTACTAAGCGAAATTCAACATAAGGCATTCATTATGTGATTAAGCATCACATACACCAATTACTCATAAACGATCATTAAGCATGAACGTAAAATAAGCGCAAAGACAATTAATCAAGCACTAAGCATGCATGAATTAATAGCAACAAATTCAGAGTAATTAGTGAAGAGGAAAAAGAACTGAACTGAATTTAACAATAATAATAGAACCTCAAAGACAACTCTT